>NW_026780285.1:0-44000 GCF_030144855.1 Hypanus sabinus | reverse complement strand
AACACACACAAAATGCTGGAGGAACTCAGCAGGTCAGACAGTGTCTTTGGTCAGAGTAACACACACAAAATGCTGGAGGAACTCAGCAGGTCAGACAGTGTCTGTGGTCAGAGTATCACAAAATGCTGGAGGAACTCAGCAGGTCAGACAGTGTCTATGGTCAGAGTAACACATACAAAATGCTGGAGGAACTCAGCAGGTCAGACAGTGTCTATGGTCAGAGTAACACACACAAAATGCTGGAGGAACTCAGCAGGTCAGACAGTGTCTATGGACGGAGTAACACACACAAAATGCTGGAGGAACTCAGCAGGTCAGACAGTGTCTATGGACGGAGTAACACACACAAAATGCTGGAGGTACTCAGCAGGTCAGACAGTGTCTATGGACGGAGTAACACACACAAAATGCTGAAGGAACTCAGCAGGTCAGACAGTGTCTATGGACGGAGTAACACACACAAAATGCTGGAGGTACTCTGCAGGTCAGACAGTGTCTATGGATGGAGTAACACACACAAAATGCCGGAGGAACTCAGCAGGTCAGACAGTGTCTATGGACGGAGTAACACACACAAAATGCTGGAGGAACTCAGCAGGTCAGACAGTGTCTACGGACAGAGTAACTCACACAAAATGCTGGAGGAACTCAGCAGGTCAGACAGTGTCTATGGTCAGAGTAACACACACAAAATGCTGGAGGAACTCAGCAGGTCAGACAGTGTCTATGGTCAGAGTAACACACACAAAATGCTGGAGGAACTCAGCAGGTCAGACAGTGTCTATGGTCAGAGTAACACACACAAAATGCTGGAGGAACTCAGCAGGTCAGACAGTGTCTATGGTCAGAGTAACACACAAAATGCTGGAGGAACTCAGCAGGTCAGACAGTGTCTATGGTCAGAGTAACACATACAAAATGCTGGAGGACCTCAGCAGGTCAGACAGTGTCTATGGACGGAGTAACACACACAAAATGCTGGAGGTACTCTGCAGGTCAGACAGTGTCTATGGACGGAGTAACACACACAAAATGCCGGAGGAACTCAGCAGGTCAGACAGTGTCTATGGACGGAGTAACACACACAAAATGCTGGAGGAACTCAGCAGGTCAGACAGTGTCTATGGACAGAGTAACACACACAAAATGCTGGAGGAACTCAGCAGGTCAGACAGTGTCTATGGACGGAGTAACACACACAAAATGCTAGAGGAACTCAGCAGGTCAGACAGTGTCTATGGACAGAGTAACACACACAAAATGCTGGAGGAACTCAGCAGGTCAGACAGTGTCAATGGACAGAGTAACACACACAAAATGCTGGAGGAACTCAGCAGGTCAGAGAGTGTCCATGGTCAGAGTAACACACACAAAATGCTGGAGGAACTCAGCAGGTCAGAGAGTGTCTATGGACAGAGTAACACACACAAAATGCTGGAGGAACTCAGCAGGTCAGACAGTGTCTATGGTCAGAGTAACACACACAAAATGCTGGAGGAACTCAGCAGGTCAGACAGTGTCAATGGACAGAGTAACACACACAAAATGCTGGAGGAACTCAGCAGGTCAGAGAGTGTCTATGGTCAGAGTAATACACACAAAATGCTGGAATAACTCAGCAGGTCAGACAGTGTCTATGGACAGAGTAATACACACAAAATGCTGGAATAACTCAGCAGGTCAGACAGTGTCTACGGACAGAGTAACTCACACAAAATGCTGGAGGAACTCAGCAGGTCAGACAGTGTCTATGGTCAGAGTAACACACACAAAATGCTGGAGGAACTCAGCAGGTCAGAGAGTGTCTATGGTCAGAGTAACACATACAAAATGCTGGAGGAACTCAGCAGGTCAGACAGTGTCTATGGTCAGAGTAACACACACAAAATGCTGGAGGAACTCAGCAGGTCAGACAGTGTCTATGGTCAGAGTAACACACACAAAATGCTGGAGGAACTCAGCAGGTCAGACAGTGTCTATGGTCAGAGTAACACACAAAATGCTGGAGGAACTCAGCAGGTCAGACAGTGTCTATGGTCAGAGTAACACATACAAAATGCTGGAGGACCTCAGCAGGTCAGACAGTGTCTATGGACGGAGTAACACACACAAAATGCTGGAGGTACTCTGCAGGTCAGACAGTGTCTATGGACGGAGTAACACACACAAAATGCCGGAGGAACTCAGCAGGTCAGACAGTGTCTATGGACGGAGTAACACACACAAAATGCTGGAGGAACTCAGCAGGTCAGACAGTGTCTATGGACAGAGTAACACACACAAAATGCTGGAGGAACTCAGCAGGTCAGACAGTGTCAATGGACAGAGTAACACACACAAAATGCTGGAGGAACTCAGCAGGTCAGAGAGTGTCCATGGTCAGAGTAACACACACAAAATGCTGGAGGAACTCAGCAGGTCAGAGAGTGTCTATGGACAGAGTAACACACACAAAATGCTGGAGGAACTCAGCAGGTCAGACAGTGTCTATGGTCAGAGTAACACACACAAAATGCTGGAGGAACTCAGCAGGTCAGACAGTGTCAATGGACAGAGTAACACACACAAAATGCTGGAGGAACTCAACAGGTCAGAGAGTGTCTATGGTCAGAGTAACACACACAAAATGCTGGAGGAACTCAGCAGGTCAGACAGTGTCTATGGACAGAGTAATACACACAAAATGCTGGAATAACTCAGCAGGTCAGACAGTGTCTACGGACAGAGTAACTCACACAAAATGCTGGAGGAACTCAGCAGGTCAGACAGTGTCTATGGTCAGAGTAACACACACAAAATGCTGGAGGAACTCAGCAGGTCAGACAGTGTCTATGGTCAGAGTAACACATACAAAATGCTGGAGGAACTCAGCAGGTCAGACAGTGTCTATGGTCAGAGTAACACACACAAAATGCTGGAGGAACTCAGCAGGTCAGACAGTGTCTATGGTCAGAGTAACACACACAAAATGCTGGAGGAACTCAGCAGGTCAGACAGTGTCTATGGTCAGAGTAACACACAAAATGCTGGAGGAACTCAGCAGGTCAGACAGTGTCTATGGTCAGAGTAACACATACAAAATGCTGGAGGACCTCAGCAGGTCAGACAGTGTCTACGGACAGAGTAACACACACAAAATGTTGGAGGAACTCAGCAGGTCAGACAGTGTCTACGGACAGAGTAACACACACAAAATGCTGGAGGTACACAGCAGGTCAGACAGTGTCTCTGGTCAGAGTAACAGACACAAAATGATGGAGGAACTCAGTAGGTCAGACAGTGTCTATTGTCACAGTAACACACACAAAATGCTGGAGGAACTCAGCAGGTCAGACAGTGTCTATGGACAGAGTAATACACACAAAATGCTGGAATAACTCAGCAGGTCAGACAGTGTCTACGGACAGAGTAACTCACACAAAATGCTGGAGGAACTCAGCAGATCAGACAGTGTCTATGGTCAGAGTAACACACACAAAATGCTGGAGGAACTCAGCAGGTCAGACAGTGTCTATGGTCAGAGTAACACATACAAAATGCTGGAGGAACTCAGCAGGTCAGACAGTGTCTATGGTCAGAGTAACACACACAAAATGCTGGAGGAACTCAGCAGGTCAGACAGTGTCTATGGTCAGAGTAACACACAAAATGCTGGAGGAACTCAGCAGGTCAGACAGTGTCTACGGACAGAGTAACTCACACAAAATGCTGGAGGAACTCAGCAGGTCAGACAGTGTCTATAGACAGACTAACACGCACAAAATGCTGGAGGAACTCAGCAGGTCAGAGAGTGTCTATGGACAGAGTAACACACACAAAATTCTGGAGGAACTCAGCAGGTCAGACAGTGTCTATGGACAGAGTAACACACACAAAATGCTGGAGGAACTCAGCAGGTCAGAGAGTGTCCATGGTCAGAGTAACACACACAAAATGCTGGAGGAACTCAGCAGGTCAGAGAGTGTCTATGGACAGAGTAACACACACAAAATGCTGGAGGAACTCAGCAGGTCAGACAGTGTCTATGGTCAGAGTAACACACACAAAATGCTGGAGGAACTCAGCAGGTCAGACAGTGTCAATGGACAGAGTAACACACACAAAATGCTGGAGGAACTCAGCAGGTCAGAGAGTGTCTATGGTCAGAGTAACACACACAAAATGCTGGAGGAACTCAGCAGGTCAGACAGTGTCTATGGACAGAGTAATACACACAAAATGCTGGAATAACTCAGCAGGTCAGACAGTGTCTACGGACAGAGTAACTCACACAAAATGCTGGAGGAACTCAGCAGGTCAGACAGTGTCTATGGTCAGAGTAACACACACAAAATGCTGGAGGAACTCAGCAGGTCAGACAGTGTCTATGGTCAGAGTAACACATACAAAATGCTGGAGGAACTCAGCAGGTCAGACAGTGTCTATGGTCAGAGTAACACACACAAAATGCTGGAGGAACTCAGCAGGTCAGACAGTGTCTATGGTCAGAGTAACACACACAAAATGCTGGAGGAACTCAGCAGGTCAGACAGTGTCTATGGTCAGAGTAACACACAAAATGCTGGAGGAACTCAGCAGGTCAGATAGTGTCTATGGTCAGAGTAACACATACAAAATGCTGGAGGACCTCAGCAGGTCAGACAGTGTCTACGGACAGAGAAACACACACAAAATGTTGGAGGAACTCAGCAGGTCAGACAGTGTCTACGGACAGAGTAACACACACAAAATGCTGGAGGTACACAGCAGGACAGACAGTGTCTCTGGTCAGAGTAACAGACACAAAATGATGGAGGAACTCAGTAGGTCAGACAGTGTCTATGGTCAGAGTAACGGACACAAAATGCTGGAGGAACTCAGCAGGTCAGACAGTGTCTATGGTCAGAGTAACACACACAAAATGCTGGAGGAACTCAGCAGGTCAGACAGTGTCTATGGTCAGAGTAACACACAAAATGCTGGAGGAACTCAGCAGGTCAGACAGTGTCTACGGACAGAGTAACTCACACAAAATGCTGGAGGAACTCAGCAGGTCAGACAGTGTCTATAGACAGACTAACACGCACAAAATGCTGGAGGAACTCAGCAGGTCAGAGAGTGTCTATGGACAGAGTAACACACACAAAATTCTGGAGGAACTCAGCAGGTCAGACAGTGTCTATGGACAGAGTAACACACACAAAATGCTGGAGGAACTCAGCAGGTCAGACAGTGTCTATGGTCAGAGTAACACACAAATTGCTGGAGGAACTCAGCAGTGCGGACAGTGTCTATGGTCAGAGTAACACACACAAAATGCTGCAGGAACTCAACAGGTCAGACAGTGTCTATGGTCAGAGTAACACACAAAATGCTGGAGGAACTCAGCAGGTCAGACAGTGTCTATGGTCAGAGTAACACATACAAAATGCTGGAGGACTTCTGCAGGTCAGACAGTGTCTACGGACAGAGTAACACACACAAAATGCTGGAGGAACTCAGCAGGTCAGACAGTGTCTACGGACAGAGTAACACACACAAAATGCTGCAGGTACACAGCAGGTCAGACAGTGTCTGTGGTCAGAGTAACACACACAAAATGATGGAGGAACTCAGCAGGTCAGACAGTGTCTATTGTCACAGTAACACACACAAAATGCTGGTGGAACTCAGCAGGTCAGACAGTGTCTACAGACAGAGTAATACACACAAAATGCTGGAATAACTCAGCAGGTCAGACAGTGTCTACGGACAGAGTAACTCACACAAAATGCTGGAGGAACTCAGCAGGTCAGACAGTTTCTGTGGTCAGAGTAACACAAAATGCTGGAGGAACTCAGCAGGTCAGACAGTGTCTATGGTCCGAGTAACACACAAAATGCTGGAGGAACTCAGCAGGTCAGACAGTGTCTATGGACAGAGTAACACACACAAAATTCTGGAGAAACTCAACAGGTCAGACAGTGTCTATGGACGGAGTAACACACACAAAATGCTGGAGGAACTCAGCAGGTCAGACAGTGTCTTTGGACAGAGAAACACACAGAAAATGCTGGAGGAACTCAGCAGGTCAGACAGTGTCTATGGAGAGAGTAACACAAAAAGTGCTGGAGGAACTCAACAGGTCAGACAGTGTCTATGGACAGAGTAACACACACAAAATGCTGGAATAACTCAGCAGGTCAGACAGTGTGTACGGACAGAGTAACACACACAAAATGCTGGAATAACTCAGCAGGTCAGACAGTGCCAACGGAGAGAGTAACACACACAAAATGCTGGATTAACTCAGCAGGTCAGACAGTGTCTATGGACAGAGTAACACACACAAAATGCTGGAGGAACTCAGCAGGTCAGACAGTGTCTATGGACGGAGTAACACACACAAAATGCTGGAGGAACTCAGCAGGTCAGACAGTTTCTGTGGTCAGAGTAACACAAAATGCTGGAGGAACTCAGCAGGTCAGACAGTGTCTATGGTCCGAGTAACACACAAAATGCTGGAGGAACTCAGCAGGTCAGACAGTGTCTATGGACAGAGTAACACACAGAAAATGCTGGAGAAACTCAACAGGTCAGACAGTGTCTATGGACGGAGTAACACACACAAAATGCTGGAGGAACTCAGCAGGTCAGACAGTGTCTTTGGACAGAGAAACACACAGAAAATGCTGGAGGAACTCAGCAGGTCAGACAGTGTCTATGGAGAGAGTAACACAAAAAGTGCTGGAGGAACTCAACAGGTCAGACAGTGTCTATGGACAGAGTAACACAAAAAATGCTGGAGGAACTCAGCAGGTCAGACAGTGTCTATGGACAGAGTAACACACAGAAAATGCTGGAGGAACTCAGCAGGTCAGACAGTGTGTACGGACAGAGTAACACACACAAAATGCTGGAATAACTCAGCAGGTCAGACAGTGTCTATGGACAGAGTAACACACACAAAATGCTGGAGGAACTCAGCAGGTCAGACAGTGTCTATGGACGGAGTAACACACACAAAATGCTGGAGGAACTCAGCAGGTCAGACAGTGTCTATGGACAGATTAACACACAGAAAATGCTGGAGGAACTCAGCGGGTCAGACAGTGTCTATGGACAGAGTAACACCCAAAATGCTGGAGGAACTCAGCAGGTCAGACAGTGTCTATGAACAGAGTAACACACAAAATGCTGGAGGAACTCAGCAGGTCAGACAGTGTCTATGGACAGAGTAACACACACAGAAAATGCTGGAGAAACTCAACAGGTCAGACAGTGTCTCTGGTCAGAGTAACACACAAAATGCTGGAGGAACTCAGCAGGTCAGACAGTGTCTATGGTCAGAGTAACACACAAAATGCTGGAGGAACTCAGCAGGTCAGACAGTGTCTATGGTCAGAGTAACACACACAAAATGCTGGAGGAACTCAGCAGGTCAGACAGTGTCTATGGTCAGAGTAACGGACACAAAATGCAGGAGGAACTCAGCAGGTCAGACAGTGTCTATGGTCAGAGTAACAGACACAAAATGCTGGAGGAACTCAGCAGGTCAGACAGTGTCTATGGTCAGAGTAACGGACACAAAATGCTGGAGGAACTCAGCAGGTCAGACAGTGTCTATGGTCAGAGTAACAGACACAAAATGCTGGAGGAACTCAGCAGGTCAGATAGTGTGTATTGTCACAGTAACACACACAAAATGCTGGAGGAACTCAGCAGGTCAGACAGTGTCTATGGACAGAGTAATACACACAAAATGCTGGAATAACTCAGCAGGTCAGACAGTGTCTACGGACAGAGTAACTCACACAAAATGCTGGAGGAACTCAGCAGGTCAGACAGTGTCTATGGTCAGAGTAACACACACAAAATGCTGGAGGAACTCAGCAGGTCAGACAGTGTCTATGGTCAGAGTAACGGACACAAAATGCTGGAGGAACTCAGCAGGTCAGACAGTGTCTATGGTCAGAGTAACAGACACAAAATGCTGGAGGAACTCAGCAGGTCAGACAGTGTCTATGGTCAGAGTAACACACACAAAATGCTGGAGGAACTCAGCAGGTCAGACAGTGTCTATGGTCCGAGTAACACACAAAATGCTGGAGGAACTCAGCAGGTCAGACAGTGTCTATGGACAGAGTAACACACAGAAAATGCTGGAGAAACTCAACAGGTCAGACAGTGTCTATGGACGGAGTAACACACACAAAATGCTGGAGGAACTCAGCAGGTCAGACAGTGTCTTTGGACAGAGAAACACACAGAAAATGCTGGAGGAACTCAGCAGGTCAGACAGTGTCTATGTAGAGAGAAACACACAGAAAATGCTGGAGGAACTCAGCAGGTCAGACAGTGTGTACGGACAGAGTAACACACACAAAATGCTGGAATAACTCAGCAGGTTAGACAGTGCCAACGGAGAGAGTAACACACTCAAAATGCTGGATTAACTCAGCAGGTCAGACAGTGTCTATGGACAGAGTAACACACACAAAATGCTGGAGGAATTCAGCAGGTCAGACAGTGTCTATGGACGGAGTAACACACACAAAATGCTGGAGGAACTCAGCAGGTCAGACAGTTTCTGTGGTCAGAGTAACACAAAATGCTGGAGGAACTCAGCAGGTCAGACAGTGTCTATGGTCCGAGTAACACACAAAATGCTGGAGGAACTCAGCAGGTCAGACAGAGTCTATGGACAGAGTAACACACAGAAAATGCTGGAGAAACTCAACAGGTCAGACAGTGTCTATGGACGGAGTAACACACACAAAATGCTGGAGGAACTCAGCAGGTCAGACAGTGTCTTTGGACAGAGAAACACACAGAAAATGCTGGAGGAACTCAGCAGGTCAGACAGTGTCTATGGAGAGAGTAACACAAAAAGTGCTGGAGGAACTCAGCAGGTCAGACAGTGTCTATGGACAGAGTAACACAAAAAATGCTGGAGGAACTCAGCAGGTCAGACAGTGTCTATGGACAGAGTAACACGCAGAAAATGCTGGAGGAACTCAGCAGGTCAGACAGTGTGTACGGACAGAGTAACACACACAAAATGCTGGAATAACTCAGCAGGTCAGACAGTGCCAACGGAGAGAGTAACACACACAAAATGCTGGATTAACTCAGCAGGTCAGACAGTGTCTATGGACAGAGTAACACACACAAAATGCTGGAGGAACTCAGCAGGTCAGACAGTGTCTATGGACAGAGTAACACACACAAAATGCTGGAGGAACTCAGCAGGTCAGACACTGTCTATGGACAGAGTAACACCCAAAATGCTGGAGGAACTCAGCAGGTCAGACAGTGTCTATGAACAGAGTAACACACAAAATGCTGGAGGAACTCAGCAGGTCAGACAGTTTCTATGGACAGAGTAACACACACAGAAAATGCTGGAGAAACTCAACAGGTCAGACAGTGTCTCTGGTCAGAGTAACACACAAAATGCTGCAGGAACTCAGCAGGTCAGACAGTGTTTATGGTCAGAGTAACACACAAAATGCTGGAGGAACTCAGCAGGTCAGACACTGTCTACGGTCAGAGTAACACACAAAATGCTGGAGGAACTCAGCAGGTCAGACAGTGTCTATGGTCAGAGTAACACATACAAAATGCTGGAGGACCTCAGCAGGTCAGACAGTGTCTACGGACAGAGTAACACACACAAAATGTTGGAGGAACTCAGCAGGTCAGACAGTGTCTACGGACAGAGTAACACACACAAAATGCTGGAGGAACTCAGCAGGTCAGACAGTGTCTATGGACAGAGTAATACACACAAAATGCTGGAATAACTCAGCAGGTCAGACAGTGTCTACGGACAGAGTAACTCACACAAAATGCTGGAGGAACTCAGCAGATCAGACAGTGTCTGTGGTCAGAGTAACACATACAAAATGCTGGAGGAACTCAGCAGGTCAGACAGTGTCTATGGTCAGAGTAACAGACACAAAATGCTGGAGGAACTCAGCAGGTCAGACAGTGTCTATGGTCAGAGTAACACACACAAAATGCTGGAGGAACTCAGCAGGTCAGACAGTGTCTATGGTCAGAGTAACACACAAAATGCTGGAGGAACTCAGCAGGTCAGACAGTGTCTATAGACAGAGTAACATGCACAAAATGCTGGAGGAACTCAGCAGGTCAGAGAGTGTCTATGGACAGAGTAACACACACAAAATTCTGGAGGAACTCAGCAGGTCAGACAGTGTCTATGGACAGAGTAACACACACAAAATGCTGGAGGAACTCAGCAGGTCAGACAGTGTCTATGGTCAGAGTAACACACAAATTGCTGGAGGAACTCAGCAGGTCAGACAGTGTCTATGGTCAGAGTAACACATACAAAATGCTGGAGGAACTCAGCAGGTCAGACAGTGTCTATGGTCAGAGTAACAGACACAAAATGCTGGAGGAACTCAGCAGGTCAGACAGTGTCTATGGTCAGAGTAACACACACAAAATGCTGGAGGAACTCAGCAGGTCAGACAGTGTCTATGGTCAGAGTAACACACAAAATGCTGGAGGAACTCAGCAGGTCAGACAGTGTCTATAGACAGAGTAACACGCACAAAATGCTGGAGGAACTCAGCAGGTCAGAGAGTGTCTATGGACAGAGTAACACACACAAAATTCTGGAGGAACTCAGCAGGTCAGACAGTGTCTATGGACAGAGTAACACACACAAAATGCTGGAGGAACTCAGCAGGTCAGACAGTGTCTATGGTCAGAGTAACACACAAATTGCTGGAGGAACTCAGCAGGTCAGACAGTGTCTATGGTCAGAGTAACACACACAAAATGCTGGAGGAACTCAGCAGGTCAGACAGTGTCTATGGACAGAGTAACACACACAAAATGCTGGAGGAACTCAGCAGGTCAGACAGTGTCCATGGTCAGAGTAACACACACAAAATGCTGGAGGAACTCAGCAGGTCAGACAGTGTCTATGGTCAGAGTAACACACAAAGTGCTGGAGGAACTCAGCAGGTCAGACAGTGTCTATGGTCAGAGTAAAACATACAAAATGCTGGAGGACTTCAGCAGGTCAGACAGTGTCTACGGACAGAGTAACACACACAAAATGCTGGAGGAACTCAGCAGGTCAGACATTGTCTACGGACAGAGTAACACACACAAAATGCTGGAGGAACTCAGCAGGTCAGACAGTGTCTATGGTCAGAGTAACACACAAAATGCTGGAGGAACTCAGCAGGTCAGACAGTGTCTACGGACAGAGTAACTCACACAAAATGCTGGAGGAACTCAGCAGGTCAGACAGTGTCTATAGACAGACTAACACGCACAAAATGCTGGAGGAACTCAGCAGGTCAGAGAGTGTCTATGGACAGAGTAACACACACAAAATTCTGGAGGAACTCAGCAGGTCAGACAGTGTCTATGGACAGAGTAACACACACAAACTGCTGGAGGAACTCAGCAGGTCAGACAGTGTCTATGGTCAGAGTAACACACAAATTGCTGGAGGAACTCAGCAGGGCGGACAGTGTCTATTGTCAGAGTAACACACACAAAATGCTGCAGGAACTCAGCAGGTCAGACAGTGTCTATGGTCAGAGTAACACACAAAATGCTGGAGGAACTCAGCAGGTCAGACAGTGTCTATGGTCAGAGTAACACATACAAAATGCTGGAGGACTTCTGCAGGTCAGACAGTGTCTACGGACAGAGTAACACACCCAAAATGCTGGAGGAACTCAGCAGGTCAGACAGTGTCTACGGACAGAGTAACACACACAAAATGCTGCAGGTACACAGCAGGTCAGACAGTGTCTGTGGTCAGAGTAACACACACAAAATGATGGAGGAACTCAGCAGGTCAGACAGTGTCTATTGTCACAGTAACACACACAAAATGCTGGAGGAACTCAGCAGGTCAGACAGTGTCTATGGACAGAGTAATACACACAAAATGCTGGAATAACTCAGCAGGTCAGACAGTGTCTACGGACAGAGTAACTCACACAAAAAGCTGCAGGAACTCAGCAGGTCAGACAGTGTCTATGGTCAGAGTAACACACACAAAATGCTGGAGGAACTCAGCAGGTCAGACAGTGTCTATGGTCAGAGTAACAGACACAAAATGCTGGAGGAACTCAGCAGGTCAGACAGTGTCTATGGTCAGAGTAACAGACACAAAATGCTGGAGGAACTCAGCAGGTCAGACAGTGTCTATGGTCAGAGTAACACACACAAAATGCTGGAGGAACTCAGCAGGTCAGACAGTTTCTGTGGTCAGAGTAACACAAAATGCTGGAGGAACTCAGCAGGTCAGACAGTGTCTATGGTCCGAGTAACACACAAAATGCTGGAGGAACTCAGCAGGTCAGACAGTGTCTATGGACAGAGTAACACACACAAAATGCTGGAGAAACTCAACAGGTCAGACAGTGTCTATGGACGGAGTAACACACACAAAATGCTGGAGAAACTCAACAGGTCAGACAGTGTCTATGGACGGAGTAACACACACAAAATGCTGGAGGAACTCAGCAGGTCAGACAGTGTCTATTGAGAGAGTAACACAAAAAGTGCTGGAGGAACTCAACAGGTCAGACAGTGTCTATGGACAGAGTAACACAAAAAATGCTGGAGGAACTCAGCAGGTCAGACAGTGTCTATGGACAGAGTAACACACACAAAATGCTGGATTAACTCAGCAGGTCAGACAGTGTCTATGGACAGAGTAACACACACAAAATGCTGGAGGAACTCAGCAGGTCAGACAGTGTCTATGGATGGAGTAACACACACAAAATGCTGGAGGAACTCAGCAGGTCAGACAGTTTCTGTGGTCAGAGTAACACAAAATGCTGGAGGAACTCAGCAGGTCAGACAGTGTCTATGGTCCGAGTAACACACAAAATGCTGGAGGAACTCAGCAGGTCAGACAGTGTCTATGGACAGAGTAACACACAGAAAATGCTGGAGAAACTCAACAGGTCAGACAGTGTCTATGGACGGAGTAACACACACAAAATGCTGGAGGAACTCAGCAGGTCAGACAGTGTCTATGGAGAGAGAAACACAAAATGTGCTGGAGGAACTCAACCGGTCAGACAGTGTCTATGGACAGAGGAACACAAAAAATGCTGGAGGAACTCAGCAGGTCAGACAGTGTCTATGGACAGAGTAACACACAGAAAATGCTGGAGGAACTCAGCAGGTCAGACAGTGTGTACGGACAGAGTAACACACACAAAATGCTGGAGGAACTCAGCAGGTCAGACAGTGTCTATGGACGGAGTAACACACACAAAATGCTGGAGGAACTCAGCAGGTCAGACAGTTTCTGTGGTCAGAGTAACACAAAATCCTGGAGGAACTCAGCAGGTCAGACAGTGTCTATGGTCCGAGTAACACACAAAATGCTGGAGGAACTCAGCAGGTCAGACAGTGTCTATGGACAGAGTAACACACAGAAAATGCTGGAGAAACTCAACAGGTCAGACAGTGTCTATGGACGGAGTAACACACACAAAATGCTGGAGGAACTCAGCAGGTCAGACAGTGTCTTTGGACAGAGAAACACACAGAAAATGCTGGAGGAACTCAGCAGGTCAGACAGTGTCTATGGAGAGAGTAACACAAAATGTGCTGGAGGAACTCAACAGGTCAGACAGTGTCTATGGACAGAGGAACACAAAAAATGCTGGAGGAACTCAGCAGGTCAGACAGTGTCTATGGACAGAGTAACACACAGAAAATGCTGGAGGAACTCAGCAGGTCAGACAGTGTGTACGGACAGAGTAACACACACAAAATGCTGGAATAACTCAGCAGGTCAGACAGTGCCAACGGAGAGAGTAACACACACAAAATGCTGGATTAACTCAGCAGGTCAGACAGTGTCTATGGACAGAGTAACACACACAAAATGGTGGAGGAACTCAGCAGGTCAGACAGTGTCTATGGACGGAGTAACACACACAAAATGCTGGAGGAACTCATCAGGTCAGACAGTGTCTATGGACAGATTAACACACAGAAAATGCTGGAGGAACTCAGCGGGTCAGACAGTGTCTATGGAAAGAGTAACACCCAAAATGCTGGAGGAACTCAGCAGGTCAGACAGTGTCTATGAACAGAGTAACACACAAAATGCTGGAGGAACTCAGCAGGTCAGACAGTGTCTATGGACAGAGTAACACACACAGAAAATGCTGGAGAAACTCAACAGGTCAGACAGTGTCTCTGGTCAGAGTAACACACAAAATGCTGGAGGAACTCAGCAGGTCAGACAGTGTCTATGGTCAGAGTAACACACAAAATGCTGGAGGAACTCAGCAGGTCAGACAGTGTCTATGGACGGAGTAACACACACAAAATGCTGGAGGTACTCAGAAGGTCAGACAGTGTCTGTTGTCACAGTAACACACACAAAATGCTGGAGGAACTCAGCAGGTCAGACAGTGTCTATGGACAGAGTAACACACACAAAATGCTGGAGGAACTCAGCAGGTCAGACAGTGTCTATGGACGGAGTAACACACACAAAATGCTGGAGGAACTCTGCAGGTCAGACAGTGTCTGTGGACGGAGTAACACACACAAAATGCCGGAGGAACTCAGCAGGTCAGACAGTGTCTATGGTCAGAGTAACACACACAAAATGCTGGAGGAGCTCAGCAGGTCAGACAGTGTCTATGGTCAGAGTAACACACACAAAATGCTGGAGGAACTCAGCAGGTCAGACAGTGTCTACGGACAGAGTAACTCACACAAAATGCTGGAGGAACTCAGCAGGTCAGACAGTGTCTATGGAAAGAGTAACACATACAAAATGCTGGAGGAACTCAGCAGGTCAGACAGTGTCTACGGACTGAGTAACACACACAAAATGCTGGAGGAACTCAGCAGGTCAGACAGTGTCTACGGACAGACTAACACGCACAAAATGCTGGAGGAACTCAGCAGGTCAGACAGTGTCTGTGGTCAGAGTAACACACACAAAATGATGGAGGAACTCAGCAGGTCAGACAGTGTCTATGGACAGAGTAACACACACAAAATGCTGGAATAACTCAGCAGGTCAGACAGCGTCTACGGACAGAGTAACTCACACAAAATGCTGGAGGAACTCAGCAGGTCAGACAGTGTCTATGGTCAGAGTAACACACACAAAATGCTGGAGGAACTCCGCAGGTCAGACAGTGTCTATGGTCAGAGTAACACACACAAAATGCTGGAGGAACTCAGCAGGTCAGACAGTGTCTATGAACAGAGTAACACACAAAATGCTGGAGGAACTCAGCAGGTCAGACAGTGTCTATGGACAGAGTAACACAAAAAATGCTGGAGGAACTCAGCAGGTCAGACAGTGTCTATGGACAGAGTAACACGCAGAAAATGCTGGAGGAACTCAGCAGGTCAGACAGTGTGTACGGACAGAGTAACACACACAAAATGCTGGAATAACTCAGCAGGTCAGACAGTGCCAACGGAGAGAGTAACACACACAAAATGCTGGATTAACTCAGCAGGTCAGACAGTGTCTATGGACAGAGTAACACACACAAAATGCTGGAGGAACTCAGCAGGTCAGACAGTGTCTATGGACAGAGTAACACACACAAAATGCTGGAGGAACTCAGCAGGTCAGACAGTGTCTATGGACAGATTAACACACAGAAAATGCTGGAGGAACTCAGCGGGTCAGACACTGTCTATGGACAGAGTAACACCCAAAATGCTGGAGGAACTCAGCAGGTCAGACAGTGTCTATGAACAGAGTAACACACAAAATGCTGGAGGAACTCAGCAGGTCAGACAGTTTCTATGGACAGAGTAACACACACAGAAAATGCTGGAGAAACTCAACAGGTCAGACAGTGTCTCTGGTCAGAGTAACACACAAAATGCTGCAGGAACTCAGCAGGTCAGACAGTGTTTATGGTCAGAGTAACACACAAAATGCTGGAGGAACTCAGCAGGTCAGACAGTGTCTACGGTCAGAGTAACACACAAAATGCTGGAGGAACTCAGCAGGTCAGACAGTGTCTATGTTCAGAGTAACACACACAAAATGCTGGAGGACCTCAGCAGGTCAGACAGTGTCTACGGACAGAGTAACACACACAAAATGTTGGAGGAACTCAGCAGGTCAGACAGTGTCTACGGACAGAGTAACACACACAAAATGCTGGAGGTACACAGCAGGTCAGACAGTGTCTGTGGTCAGAGTAACACACACAAAATGATGGAGGAACTCAGCAGGTCATACAGTGTCTATTGTCACAGTAACACACACAAAATGCTGGAGGAACTCAGCAGGTCAGACAGTGTCTATGGACAGAGTAATACACACAAAATGCTGGAATAACTCAGCAGGTCAGACAGTGTCTACGGACAGAGTAACTCACACAAAATGCTGGAGGAACTCAGCAGATCAGACAGTGTCTGTGGTCAGAGTAACACATACAAAATGCTGGAGGAACTCAGCGGGTCAGACAGTGTCTATGGTCAGAGTAACAGACACAAAATGCTGGAGGAACTCAGCAGGTCAGACAGTGTCTATGGTCAGAGTAACACACACAAAATGCTGGAGGAACTCAGCAGGTCAGACAGTGTCTATGGTCAGAGTAACACACAAAATGCTGGAGGAACTCAGCAGGTCAGACAGTGTCTATAGACAGAGTAACATGCACAAAATGCTGGAGGAACTCAGCAGGTCAGAGAGTGTCTATGGACAGAGTAACACACACAAAATTCTGGAGGAACTCAGCAGGTCAGACAGTGTCTATGGACAGAGTAACACACACAAAATGCTGGAGGAACTCAGCAGGTCAGACAGTGTCTATGGTCAGAGTAACACACAAATTGCTGGAGGAACTCAGCAGGTCAGACAGTGTCTATGGTCAGAGTAACACATACAAAATGCTGGAGGAACTCAGCAGGTCAGACAGTGTCTATGGTCAGAGTAACAGACACAAAATGCTGGAGGAACTCAGCAGGTCAGACAGTGTCTATGGTCAGAGTAACACACACAAAATGCTGGAGGAACTCAGCAGGTCAGACAGTGTCTATGGTCAGAGTAACACACAAAATGCTGGAGGAACTCAGCAGGTCAGACAGTGTCTATAGACAGAGTAACACGCACAAAATGCTGGAGGAACTCAGCAGCTCAGAGAGTGTCTATGGACAGAGTAACACACACAAAATGCTGGAGGAACTCAGCAGGTCAGACAGTGTCTATGGACAGAGTAACACACACAAAATGCTGGAGGAACTCAGCAGGTCAGACAGTGTCCATGGTCAGAGTAACACACACAAAATGCTGGAGGAACTCAGCAGGTCAGACAGTGTCTATGGTCAGAGTAACACACAAAGTGCTGGAGGAACTCAGCAGGTCAGACAGTGTCTATGGTCAGAGTAACACACAAAATGCTGGAGGAACTCAGCAGGTCAGACAGTGTCTATGGTCAGAGTAAAACATACAAAATGCTGGAGGACTTCAGCAGGTCAGACAGTGTCTACGGACAGAGTAACACACACAAAATGCTGGAGGAACTCAGCAGGTCAGACAGTGTCTACGGACAGAGTAACACACACAAAATGCTGGAGGAACTCAGCAGGTCAGACAGTGTCTATGGTCAGAGTAACACACAAAATGCTGGAGGAACTCAGCAGGTCAGACAGTGTCTACGGACAGAGTAACTCACACAAAATGCTGGAGGAACTCAGCAGGTCAGACAGTGTCTATAGACAGACTAACACGCACAAAATGCTGGAGGAACTCAGCAGGTCAGAGAGTGTCTATGGACAGAGTAACACACACAAAATTCTGGAGGAACTCAGCAGGTCAGACAGTGTCTATGGACAGAGTAACACACACAAACTGCTGGAGGAACTCAGCAGGTCAGACAGTGTCTATGGTCAGAGTAACACACAAATTGCTGGAGGAACTCAGCAGGGCGGACAGTGTCTATGGTCAGAGTAACACACACAAAATGCTGCAGGAACTCAGCAGGTCAGACAGTGTCTATGGTCAGAGTAACACACAAAATGCTGGAGGAACTCAGCAGGTCAGACAGTGTCTATGGTCAGAGTAACACATACAAAATGCTGGAGGACTTCTGCAGGTCAGACAGTGTCTACGGACAGAGTAACACACCCAAAATGCTGGAGGAACTCAGCAGGTCAGACAGTGTCTACGGACAGAGTAACACACACAAAATGCTGCAGGTACACAGCAGGTCAGACAGTGTCTGTGGTCAGAGTAACACACACTAAATGATGGAGGAACTCAGCAGGTCAGACAGTGTCTATTGTCACAGTAACACACACAAAATGCTGGAGGAACTCAGCAGGTCAGACAGTGTCTATGGACAGAGTAATACACACAAAATGCTGGAATAACTCAGCAGGTCAGACAGTGTCTACGGACAGAGTAACTCACACAAAAAGCTGCAGGAACTCAGCAGGTCAGACAGTGTCTATGGTCAGAGTAACACACACAAAATGCTGGAGGAACTCAGCAGGTCAGACAGTGTCTATGGTCAGAGTAACAGACACAAAATGCTGGAGGAACTCAGCAGGTCAGACAGTGTCTATGGTCAGAGTAACAGACACAAAATGCTGGAGGACCTCAGCAGGTCAGACAGTGTCTATGGTCAGAGTAACACACACAAAATGCTGGAGTAACTCAGCAGGTCAGACAGTTTCTGTGGTCAGAGTAACACAAAATGCTGGAGGAACTCAGCAGGTCAGACAGTGTCTATGGTCCGAGTAACACACAAAATGCTGGAGGAACTCAGCAGGTCAGACAGTGTCTATGGACAGAGTAACACACACAAAATGCTGGAGAAACTCAACAGGTCAGACAGTGTCTATGGACGGAGTAACACACACAAAATGCTGGAGAAACTCAACAGGTCAGACAGTGTCTATGGACGGAGTAACACACACAAAATGCTGGAGGAACTCAGCAGGTCAGACAGTGTCTATTGAGAGAGTAACACAAAAAGTGCTGGAGGAACTCAACAGGTCAGACAGTGTCTATGGACAGAGTAACACACACAAAATGCTGGAGGAACTCAGCAGGTCAGACAGTGTCTATGGACGGAGTAACACACACAAAATGCTGGAGGAACTCAGCAGGTCAGACAGTTTCTGTGGTCAGAGTAACACAAAATGCTGGAGGAACTCAGCAGGTCAGACAGTGTCTATGGTCCGAGTAACACACAAAATGCTGGAGGAACTCAGCAGGTCAGACAGTGTCTATGGACAGAGTAACACACAGAAAATGCTGGAGAAACTCAACAGGTCAGACAGTGTCTATGGACGGAGTAACACACACAAAATGCTGGAGGAACTCAGCAGGTCAGACAGTGTCTATGGACAGAGTAACACACACAAAATGCTGGAGGAACTCAGCAGGTCAGACAGTGTCTATGGTCAGAGTAACACACAAATTGCTGGAGGAACTCAGCAGGTCAGACAGTGTCTATGGTCAGAGTAACACATACAAAATGCTGGAGGAACTCAGCAGGTCAGAGAGTGTCTATGGACAGAGTAACACACACAAAATTCTGGAGGAACTCAGCAGGTCAGACAGTGTCTATGGACAGAGTAACACACACAAAATGCTGGAGGAACTCAGCAGGTCAGACAGTGTCTATGGTCAGAGTAACACACAAATTGCTGGAGGAACTCAGCAGGTCAGACAGTGTCTATGGTCAGAGTAACACACACAAAATGCTGGAGGAACTCAGCAGGTCAGACAGTGTCTATGGACAGAGTAACACACACAAAATGCTGGAGGAACTCAGCAGGTCAGACAGTGTCCATGGTCAGAGTAACACACACAAAATGCTGGAGGAACTCAGCAGGTCAGACAGTGTCTATGGTCAGAGTAACACACAAAGTGCTGGAGGAACTCAGCAGGTCAGACAGTGTCTATGGTCAGAGTAACACACAAAATGCTGGAGGAACTCAGCAGGTCAGACAGTGTCTATGGTCAGAGTAAAACATACAAAATGCTGGAGGACTTCAGCAGGTCAGACAGTGTCTACGGACAGAGTAACACACACAAAATGCTGGAGGAACTCAGCAGGTCAGACAGTGTCTACGGACAGAGTAACACACACAAAATGCTGGAGGAACTCAGCAGGTCAGACAGTGTCTATGGTCAGAGTAACACACAAAATGCTGGAGGAACTCAGCAGGTCAGACAGTGTCTACGGACAGAGTAACTCACACAAAATGCTGGAGGAACTCAGCAGGTCAGACAGTGTCTATAGACAGACTAACACGCACAAAATGCTGGAGGAACTCAGCAGGTCAGAGAGTGTCTATGGACAGAGTAACACACACAAAATTCTGGAGGAACTCAGCAGGTCAGACAGTGTCTATGGACAGAGTAACACACACAAACTGCTGGAGGAACTCAGCAGGTCAGACAGTGTCTATGGTCAGAGTAACACACAAATTGCTGGAGGAACTCAGCAGGGCGGACAGTGTCTATGGTCAGAGTAACACACACAAAATGCTGCAGGAACTCAGCAGGTCAGACAGTGTCTATGGTCAGAGTAACACACAAAATGCTGGAGGAACTCAGCAGGTCAGACAGTGTCTATGGTCAGAGTAACACATACAAAATGCTGGAGGACTTCTGCAGGTCAGACAGTGTCTACGGACAGAGTAACACACCCAAAATGCTGGAGGAACTCAGCAGGTCAGACAGTGTCTACGGACAGAGTAACACACACAAAATGCTGCAGGTACACAGCAGGTCAGACAGTGTCTGTGGTCAGAGTAACACACACTAAATGATGGAGGAACTCAGCAGGTCAGACAGTGTCTATTGTCACAGTAACACACACAAAATGCTGGAGGAACTCAGCAGGTCAGACAGTGTCTATGGACAGAGTAATACACACAAAATGCTGGAATAACTCAGCAGGTCAGACAGTGTCTACGGACAGAGTAACTCACACAAAAAGCTGCAGGAACTCAGCAGGTCAGACAGTGTCTATGGTCAGAGTAACACACACAAAATGCTGGAGGAACTCAGCAGGTCAGACAGTGTCTATGGTCAGAGTAACAGACACAAAATGCTGGAGGAACTCAGCAGGTCAGACAGTGTCTATGGTCAGAGTAACAGACACAAAATGCTGGAGGAACTCAGCAGGTCAGACAGTGTCTATGGTCAGAGTAACACACACAAAATGCTGGAGTAACTCAGCAGGTCAGACAGATTCTGTGGTCAGAGTAACACAAAATGCTGGAGGAACTCAGCAGGTCAGACAGTGTCTATGGTCCGAGTAACACACAAAATGCTGGAGGAACTCAGCAGGTCAGACAGTGTCTATGGACAGAGTAACACACACAAAATGCTGGAGAAACTCAACAGGTCAGACAGTGTCTATGGACGGAGTAACACACACAAAATGCTGGAGAAACTCAACAGGTCAGACAGTGTCTATGGACGGAGTAACACACACAAAATGCTGGAGGAACTCAGCAGGTCAGACAGTGTCTATTGAGAGAGTAACACCAAAAGTGCTGGAGGAACTCAACAGGTCAGACAGTGTCTATGGACAGAGTAACACAAAAAATGCTGGAGGAACTCAGCAGGTCAGACAGTGTCTATGGACAGAGTAACACACAGAAAATGCTGGAGGAACTCAGCAGGTCAGACAGTGTGTACGGACAGAGTAACACACACAAAATGCTGGAATAACTCAGCAGGTCAGACAGTGCCAACGGAGAGAGTAACACACACAAAATGCTGGATTAACTCAGCAGGTCAGACAGTGTCTATGGACAGAGTAACACACACAAAATGCTGGAGGAACTCAGCAGGTCAGACAGTGTCTATGGACGGAGTAACACACACAAAATGCTGGAGGAACTCAGCAGGTCAGACAGTTTCTGTGGTCAGAGTAACACAAAATGCTGGAGGAACTCAGCAGGTCAGACAGTGTCTATGGTCCGAGTAACACACAAAATGCTGGAGGAACTCAGCAGGTCAGACAGTGTCTATGGACAGAGTAACACACAGAAAATGCTGGAGAAACTCAACAGGTCAGACAGTGTCTATGGACGGAGTAACACACACAAAATGCTGGAGGAACTCAGCAGGTCAGACAGTTTCTATGGAGAGAGTAACACAAAATGTGCTGGAGGAACTCAACCGGTCAGACAGTGTCTATGGACAGAGGAACACAAAAAATGCTGGAGGAACTCAGCAGGTCAGACAGTGTCTATGGACAGAGTAACACACAGAAAATGCTGGAGGAACTCAGCAGGTCAGACAGTGTGTACGGACAGAGTAACACACACAAAATGCTGGAGGAACTCAGCAGGTCAGACAGTGTCTATGGACGGAGTAACACACACAAAATGCTGGAGGAACTCAGCAGGTCAGACAGTTTCTGTGGTCAGAGTAACACAAAATGCTGGAGGAACTCAGCAGGTCAGACAGTGTCTATGGTCCGAGTAACACACAAAATGCTGGAGGAACTCAGCAGGTCAGACAGTGTCTATGGACAGAGTAACACACAGAAAATGCTGGAGAAACTCAACAGGTCAGACAGTGTCTATGGACGGAGTAACACACACAAAATGCTGGAGGAACTCAGCAGGTCAGACAGTGTCTTTGGACAGAGAAACACACAGAAAATGCTGGAGGAACTCAGCAGGTCAGACAGTGTCTATGGAGAGAGTAACACAAAATGTGCTGGAGGAACTCAACAGGTCAGACAGTGTCTATGGACAGAGGAACACAAAAAATGCTGGAGGAACTCAGCAGGTCAGACAGTGTCTATGGACAGAGTAACACACAGAAAATGCTGGAGGAACTCAGCAGGTCAGACAGTGTGTACGGACAGAGTAACACACACAAAATGCTGGAATAACTCAGCAGGTCAGACAGTGCCAACGGAGAGAGTAACACACACAAAATGCTGGATTAACTCAGCAGGTCAGACAGTGTCTATGGACAGAGTAACACACACAAAATGGTGGAGGAACTCAGCAGGTCAGACAGTGTCTATGGACGGAGTAACACACACAAAATGCTGGAGGAACTCATCAGGTCAGACAGTGTCTATGGACAGATTAACACACAGAAAATGCTGGAGGAACTCAGCGGGTCAGACAGTGTCTATGGAAAGAGTAACACCCAAAATGCTGGAGGAACTCAGCAGGTCAGACAGTGTCTATGAACAGAGTAACACACAAAATGCTGGAGGAACTCAGCAGGTCAGACAGTGTCTATGGACAGAGTAACACACACAGAAAATGCTGGAGAAACTCAACAGGTCAGACAGTGTCTCTGGTCAGAGTAACACACAAAATGCTGGAGGAACTCAGCAGGTCAGACAGTGTCTATGGTCAGAGTAACACACAAAATGCTGGAGGAACTCAGCAGGTCAGACAGTGTCTATGGACGGAGTAACACACACAAAATGCTGGAGGTACTCAGAAGGTCAGACAGTGTCTGTTGTCACAGTAACACACACAAAATGCTGGAGGAACTCAGCAGGTCAGACAGTGTCTACGGACAGAGTAACACACACAAAATGCTGGAGGAACTCAGCAGGTCAGACAGTGTCTATGGACGGAGTAACACACACAAAATGCTGGAGGAACTCTGCAGGTCAGACAGTGTCTGTGGACGGAGTAACACACACAAAATGCCGGAGGAACTCAGCAGGTCAGACAGTGTCTATGGTCAGAGTAACACACACAAAATGCTGGAGGAGCTCAGCAGGTCAGACAGTGTCTATGGTCAGAGTAACACACACAAAATGCTGGAGGAACTCAGCAGGTCAGACAGTGTCTACGGACAGAGTAACTCACACAAAATGCTGGAGGAACTCAGCAGGTCAGACAGTGTCTATGGAAAGAGTAACACATACAAAATGCTGGAGGAACTCAGCAGGTCAGACAGTGTCTACGGACTGAGTAACACACACAAAATGCTGGAGGAACTCAGCAGGTCAGACAGTGTCTACGGACAGACTAACACGCACAAAATGCTGGAGGAACTCAGCAGGTCAGACAGTGTCTGTGGTCAGAGTAACACACACAAAATGATGGAGGAACTCAGCAGGTCAGACAGTGTCTATGGACAGAGTAACACACACAAAATGCTGGAATAACTCAGCAGGTCAGACAGCGTCTACGGACAGAGTAACTCACACAAAATGCTGGAGGAACTCAGCAGGTCAGACAGTGTCTATGGTCAGAGTAACACACACAAAATGCTGGAGGAACTCCGCAGGTCAGACAGTGTCTATGGTCAGAGTAACACACACAAAATGCTGGAGGAACTCAGCAGGTCAGATAGTGTCTATGGACGGAGTAACAGACACAAAATGCTGGAGGAACTCAGCAGGTCAGACAGTGTCTTTGGACAGAGAAACACACAGAAAATGCTGGAGGAACTCAGCAGGTCAGACAGTGTCTATGGAGAGAGTAACACAAAATGTGCTGGAGGAACTCAACAGGTCAGACAGTGTCTATGGACAGAGGAACACAAAAAATGCTGGAGGAACTCAGCAGGTCAGACAGTGTCTATGGACAGAGTAACACACAGAAAATGCTGGAGGAACTCAGCAGGTCAGACAGTGTGTACGGACAGAGTAACACACACAAAATGCTGGAATAACTCAGCAGGTCAGACAGTGCCAACGGAGAGAGTAACACACACAAAATGCTGGATTAACTCAGCAGGTCAGACAGTGTCTATGGACAGAGTAACACACACAAAATGCTGGAGGAACTCAGCAGGTCAGACAGTGTCTATGGACGGAGTAACACACACAAAATGCTGGAGGAACTCATCAGGTCAGACAGTGTCTATGGACAGATTAACACACAGAAAATGCTGGAGGAACTCAGCGGGTCAGACAGTGTCTATGGAAAGAGTAACACCCAAAATGCTGGAGGAAGTCAGCAGGTCAGACAGTGTCTATGAACAGAGTAACACACAAAATGCTGGAGGAACTCAGCAGGTCAGACAGTGTCTATGGACAGAGTAACACACACAGAAAATGCTGGAGAAACTCAACAGGTCAGACAGTGTCTCTGGTCAGAGTAACACACAAAATGCTGGAGGAACTCAGCAGGTCAGACAGTGTCTATGGTCAGAGTAACACACAAAATGCTGGAGGAACTCAGCAGGTCAGACAGTGTCTATGGACGGAGTAACACACACAAAATGCTGGAGGTACTCAGCAGGTCAGACAGTGTCTGTTGTCACAGTAACACACACAAAATGCTGGAGGAACTCAGCAGGTCAGATAGTGTCTACGGACAGAGTAACACACACAGAATGCTGGAGGAACTCAGCAGGTCAGACAGTGTGTATGGACAGAGTAACACCCAAAATGCTGGAGGAACTCAGCAGGTCAGACAGTGTCTATGGTCACAGTAACACACACAAAATGCTGGTGAAACTCAGCAGGTCAGACAGTGTCTACGGACAGAGTAACACACACAAAATGCTGGAGGAACTCAGCAGGTCAGACAGTGTCTATGGACGGAGTAACACACACAAAATGCTGGAGGAACTCTGCAGGTCAGACAGTGTCTGTGGACGGAGTAACACACACAAAATGCCGTAGGAACTCAGCAGGTCAGACAGTGTCTATGGTCAGAGTAACACACACAAAATGCTGGAGGAGCTCAGCAGGTCAGACAGTGTCTATGGTCAGAGTAACACACACAAAATGCTGGAGGAACTCAGCAGGTCAGACAGTGTCTACGGACAGAGTAACTCACACAAAATGCTGGAGGAACTCAGCAGGTCAGACAGTGTCTATGGAAAGAGTAACACATACAAAATGCTGGAGGAACTCAGCAGGTCAGACAGTGTCTACGGACTGAGTAACACACACAAAATGCTGGAGGAACTCAGCAGGTCAGACAGTGTCTACGGACAGACTAACACGCACAAAATGCTGGAGGAACTCAGCAGGTCAGACAGTGTCTGTGGTCAGAGTAACACACACAAAATGATGGAGGAACTCAGCAGGTCAGACAGTGTCTATGGACAGAGTAACACACACAAAATGCTGGAATAACTCAGCAGGTCAGACAGCGTCTACGGACAGAGTAACTCACACAAAATGCTGGAGGAACTCAGCAGGTCAGACAGTGTCTATGGTCAGAGTAACACACACAAAATGCTGGAGGAACTCCGCAGGTCAGACAGTGTCTATGGTCAGAGTAACACACACAAAATGCTGGAGGAACTCAGCAGGTCAGATAGTGTCTATGGACGGAGTAACAGACACAAAATGCTGGAGGAACTCAGCAGGTCAGACAGTGTCTAAGGACAGGGTAACACACACAAAATGCTGCAGGATCTCAGCAGGTCAGACAGTGTCTATGGACAGAGTAACACACACAAAATGCTGGAGGAACTCAGCATGTCAGACAGTGTCTATGGTCAGAGTAACACACAAAAAATGCTGGAGGAACTCAGCAGGTCAGACAGTGTCTATGGACGGAGTAACACACATAAAATGCTGGAGGAACTCAGCAGGTCAGAGAGTGTCTATGGACAGAGTAACACACACAAAATGCTGGAGCAACTCAGCAGGTCAGACAGTGTCTATGGACGGAGTAACACACATAAAATGCTGGAGGAACTCAGCAGGTCAGAGAGTGTCTATGGACAGAGTAACACACACAAAATGCTGTAGCAACTTAGCAGGTCAGACAGTGTCTATGGACGGAGTAACACACAAAATGCTGGAGGAACTCAGCAGGTCAGACACTGTCAATGGACGGAGTAACACACACAAAATGCTGGAGGAACTCAGCAGGTCGGAGAGTGTCTATGGACAGAGTTACACACACAAAATGCTGGAGCAACTCAGCAGGTCAGACAGTGTCTATGGACGGAGTAACACACAAAATGCTGGAGGAACTCAGCAGGTCAGACAGTGTCTGTGGTCAGAGTAACACACACAAAATGATGGAGGAACTCAGCAGGTCAGACAGTGTCTATGGACAGAGTAACACACACAAAGTGCTGGAGGAACTCAGCAGGTCAGACAGTGTCTACGGACAGAGTAACACACACAAAATGCTGGAGGAACTCAGCAGGTCAGACAGTGTCGATGGACAGAGTAACTCACAAAAAATGCTGGAGGAACTCAGCAGGTCAGACAGTGTCTATGGACAGAGTAACACACACAAAATGCTTGAGGAACTCAGCAGGTCTGACAGTGTCTACGGACAGAGTAACACACACAATGCTGGAGGAACTCAGCAGGTCAGACAGTGTCTGTGTTCAGAGAAACACACACAAAATGATGGAGGAACTGAGCAGGTCAGACAGTGTCTATGGTCAGAGTAACACACAAAAAATGCTGGAGGAACTCAGCAGGTCAGACAGTGTCTATGGACGGAGTAACACACATAAAATGCTGGAGGAACTCAGCAGGTCAGAGAGTGTCTATGGACAAAGTAACACACACAAAATGCTGGAGCAACTCAGCAGGTCAGACAGTGTCTATGGACGGAGTAACACACAAAATGCTGGAGGAACTCAGCAGGTCTGACAGTGTCTGTGTTCAGAGAAACACACACAAAATGATGGAGGAACTCAGCAGGTCAGACAGTTTCTGTGGTCAGAGTAACACAAAATGCTGGAGGAACTCAGCAGGTCAGACAGTGTCTATTGTCCGAGTAACACACAAAATGCTGGAGGAACTCAGCAGGTCAGACACTGTCTATGGACAGAGTAACACACACAAAATGCTGGAGAAACTCAACAGGTCAGACAGTGTCTATGGACGGAGTAACACACACAAAATGCTGGAGAAACTCAACAGGTCAGACAGTGTCTATGGACGGAGTAACACACACAAAATGCTGGAGGAACTCAGCAGGTCAGACATTGTCTTTGGACAGAGAAACACACAGAAAATGCTGGAGGAACTCAGCAGGTCAGACAGTGTCTATGGAGAGAGTAACACAAAAAGTGCTGGAGGAACTCAACAGGTCAGACAGTGTCTATGGACAGAGTAACACAAAAAATGCTGGAGGAACTCAGCAGGTCAGACAGTGTCTATGGACAGAGTAACACACAGAAAATGCTGGAGGAACTCAGCAGGTCAGACAGTGTGTACGGACAGAGTAACACACACAAAATGCTGGAATAACTCAGCAGGTCAGACAGTGCCAACGGAGAGAGTAACACACACAAAATGCTGGATTAACTCAGCAGGTCAGACAGTGTCTATGGACAGAGTAACACACACAAAATGCTGGAGGAACTCAGCAGGTCAGACAGTGTCTATGGACGGAGTAACACACACAAAATGCTGGAGGAACTCAGCAGGTCAGACAGTTTCTGTGGTCAGAGTAACACAAAATGCTGGAGGAACTCAGCAGGTCAGACAGTGTCTATGGTCCGAGTAACACACAAAATGCTGGAGGAACTCAGCAGGTCAGACAGTGTCTATGGACAGAGTAACACACAGAAAATGCTGGAGAAACTCAACAGGTCAGACAGTGTCTATGGACGGAGAAACACACAGAAAATGCTGGAGGAACTCAGCAGGTCAGACAGTGTCTATGGAGAGAGTAACACAAAATGTGCTGGAGGAACTCAACAGGTCAGACAGTGTCTATGGACAGAGGAACACAAAAAATGCTGGAGGAACTCAGCAGGTCAGACAGTGTCTATGGACAGAGTAACACACAGAAAATGCTGGAGGAACTCAGCAGGTCAGACAGTGTGTACGGATAGAGTAACACCCACAAAATGCTGGAATAACTCAGCAGGTCAGACAGTGCCAACGGAGAGAGTAACACACACAAAATGCTGGATTAACTCAGCAGGTCAGACAGTGTCTATGGACAGAGTAACACACACAAAATGCTGGAGGAACTCAGCAGGTCAGACAGTGTCTATGGACGGAGTAACACACACAAAATGCTGGAGGAACTCATCAGGTCAGACAGTGTCTATGGACAGAGTAACACACACAGAAAATGCTGGAGAAACTCAACAGGTCAGACAGTGTCTCTGGTCAGAGTAACACACAAAATGCTGGAGGAACTCAGCAGGTCAGACAGTGTCTATGGAAAGAGTAACACCCAAAATGCTGGAGGAACTCAGCAGGTCAGACAGTGTCTATGAACAGAGTAACACACAAAATGCTGGAGGAACTCAGCAGGTCAGACAGTGTCTATGGACAGAGTAACACACACAGAAAATGCTGGAGAAACTCAACAGGTCAGACAGTGTCTCTGGTCAGAGTAACACACAAAATGCTGGAGGAACTCAGCAGGTCAGACAGTGTCTATGGTCAGAGTAACACACAAAATGCTGGAGGAACTCAGCAGGTCAGACAGTGTCTATGGACGGAGTAACACACACAAAATGCTGGAGGTACTCAGCAGGTCAGACAGTGTCTGTTGTCACAGTAACACACACAAAATGCTGGAGGAACTCAGCAGGTCAGATAGTGTCTACGGACAGAGTAACACACACAGAATGCTGGAGGAACTCAGCAGGTCAGACAGTGTGTATGGACAGAGTAACACCCAAAATGCTGGAGGAACTCAGCAGGTCAGACAGTGTCTATGGTCACAGTAACACACACAAAATGCTGGTGAAACTCAGCAGGTCAGACAGTGTCTACGGACAGAGTAACACACACAAAATGCTGGAGGAACTCAGCAGGTCAGACAGTGTCTATGGACGGAGTAACACACACAAAATGCTGGAGGAACTCTGCAGGTCAGACAGTGTCTGTGGACGGAGTAACACACACAAAATGCCGGAGGAACTCAGCAGGTCAGACAGTGTCTATGGTCAGAGTAACACACACAAATTGCTGGTGGAGCTCAGCAGGTCAGACAGTGTCTATGGTCAGAGTAACACAAACAAAATGCTGGAGGAACTCAGCAGGTCAGACAGTGTCTACGGACAGAGTAACTCACACAAAATGCTGGAGGAACTCAGCAGGTCAGACAGTGTCTATGGACAGAGTAACACATACAAAATGCTGGAGGAACTCAGCAGGTCAGACAGTGTCTACGGACTGAGTAACACACACAAAATGCTGGAGGAACTCAGCAGGTCAGACAGTGTCTACGGACAGACTAACACGCACAAAATGCTGGAGGAACTCAGCAGGTCAGACAGTGTCTGTGGTCAGAGTAACATACACAAAATGATGGAGGAACTCAGCAGGTCAGACAGTGTCTATGGACAGAGTAACACACACAAAATGCTGGAATAACTCAGCAGGTCAGACAGCGTCTACGGACAGAGTAACTCACACAAAATGCTGGAGGAACTCAGCAGGTCAGACAGTGTCTATGGTCAGAGTAACACACACAAAATGCTGGAGGAACTCCGCAGGTCAGACAGTGTCTATGTTCAGATTAACACACACAAAATGCTGGAGGAACTCAGCAGGTCAGATAGTGTCTATGGACGGAGTAACAGACACAAAATGCTGGAGGAACTCAGCAGGTCAGACAGTGTCTAAGGACAGAGTAACACACACAAAATGCTGCAGGATCTCAGCAGGTCAGACAGTGTCTATGGACAGAGTAACACACACAAAATGCTGGAGGAACTCAGCAGGTCAGACAGTGTCTATGGTCAGAGTAACACACAAAAAATGCTGGAGGAACTCAGCAGGTCAGACAGTGTCTATGGACGGAGTAACACACATAAAATGCTGGAGGAACTCAGCAGGTCAGAGAGTGTCTATGGACAGAGTAACACACACAAAATGCTGGAGCAACTCAGCAGGTCAGACAGTGTCTTTGGACGGAGTAACACACATAAAATGCTGGAGGAACTCAGCAGGTCAGAGAGTGTCTATGGACAGAGTAACACACACAAAATGCTGTAGCAACTCAGCAGGTCAGACAGTGTCTATGGACGGAGTAACACACAAAATGCTGGAGGAACTCAGCAGGTCAGACACTGTCAATGGACGGAGTAACACACACAAAATGCTGGAGGAACTCAGCAGGTCAGAGAGTGTCTATGGACAGAGTAACACACACAGAATGCTGGAGCAACTCAGCAGGTCAGACAGTGTGTATGGACAGAGTAACACCCAAAATGCTGGAGGAACTCAGCAGGTCAGACAGTGTCTATGGTCACAGTAACACACACAAAATGCTGGTGAAACTCAGCAGGTCAGACAGTGTCTACGGACAGAGTAACACACACAAAATGCTGGAGGAACTCAGCAGGTCAGACAGTGTCTATGGACGGAGTAACACACACAAAATGCTGGAGGAACTCTGCAGGTCAGACAGTGTCTGTGGACGGAGTAACACACACAAAATGCCGGAGGAACTCAGCAGGTCAGACAGTGTCTATGGTCAGAGTAACACAGACAAAATGCTGGAGGAGCTCAGCAGGTCAGACAGTGTCTACGGTCAGAGTAACACACACAAAATGCTGGAGGAACTCAGCAGGTCACACAGTGTCTACGGACAGAGTAACTCACACAAAATGCTGGAGGAACTCAGCAGGTCAGACAGAGTCTATGGACAGAGTAACACATACAAAATGCTGGAGGAACTCAGCAGGTCAGACAGTGTCTACGGACTGAGTAACACACACAAAATGCTGGAGGAACTCAGTAGGTCAGACAGTGTCTACGGACAGACTAACACGCACAAAATGCTGGAGGAACTCAGCAGGTCAGACAGTGTCTGTGGTCAGAGTAACACACACAAAATGATGGAGGAACTCAGCAGGTCAGACAGTGTCTATGGACAGAGTAACACACACAAAATGCTGGAATAACTCAGCAGGTCAGACAGCGTCTACGGACAGAGTAACTCACACAAAATGCTGGAGGAACTCAGCAGGTCAGACAGTGTCTATGGTCAGAGTAACACACACAAAATGCTGGAGGAACTCCGCAGGTCAGACAGTGTCTATGGTCAGAGTAACACACACAAAATGCTGGAGGAACTCAGCAGGTCAGATAGTGTCTATGGACGGAGTAACAGACACAAAATGCTGGAGGAACTCAGCAGGTCAGACAGTGTCTAAGGACAGAGTAACACACACAAAATGCTGCAGGATCTCAGCAGGTCAGACAGTGTCTATGGACAGAGTAACACACACAAAATGCTGGAGGAACTCAGCAGGTCAGACAGTGTCTATGTTCAGAGTAACACACAAAAAATGCTGGAGGAACTCAGCAGGTCAGACAGTGTCTATGGACGGAGTAACACACATAAAATGCTGGAGGAACTCAGCAGGTCAGAGAGTGTCTATGGACAGAGTAACACACACAAAATGCTGGAGCAACTCAGCAGGTCAGACAGCGTCTATGGACGGAGTAACACACATAAAATGCTGGAGGAACTCAGCAGGTCAGAGAGTGTCTATGGACAGAGTAACACACACAAAATTCTGTAGCAACTCAGCAGGTCAGACAGTGTCTATGGACGGAGTAACACACAAAATGCTGGAGGAACTCAGCAGGTCAGACACTGTCAATGGACGGAGTAACACACACAAAATGCTGGAGGAACTCAGCAGGTCAGAGAGTGTCTATGGACAGAGTAACACACACAAAATGCTGGAGCAACTCAGCAGGTCAGACAGTGTCTATGGACGGAGTAACACACAAAATGCTGGAGAAACTCAGCAGGTCAGACAGTGTCTGTGGTCAGAGTAACACACACAAAATGATGGAGGAACTCAGCAGGTCAGACAGTGTCTATGGACAGAGTAACACACACAAAATGCTGGAGGAACTCAGCAGGTCAGACAGTGTCGATGGACAGAGTAACTCACAAAAAATGCTGGAGGAACTCAGCAGGTCTGACAGTGTCTACGGACAGAGTAACTCACACAAAATGCTGGAGGAACTCAGCAGGTCAGACAGTGTCTATGGTCAGAGTAACACACACAAAATGCTGGAGGAACTCAGCAGGTCAGACAGTGTCTATGGTCAGAGTAACACATACAAAATGCTGGAGGAACTCAGCAGGTCAGACAGTGTCTATGGACGGAGTAACACACACAAAATGCTGGAGGAACTCAGCAGGTCAGACAGTGTCTGTGTTCAGAGAAACACACACAAAATGATGGAGGAACTCAGCAGGTCAGACAGTGTCTATGGTCAGAGTAACACACAAAAAATGCTGGAGGAACTCAGCAGGTCAGACAGTGTCTATGGACGGAGTAACACACATAAAATGCTGGAGGAACTCAGCAGGTCAGAGAGTGTCTATGGACAAAGTAACACAGACAAAATGCTGGAGCAACTCAGCAGGTCAGACAGTGTATATGGACGGAGTAACACACAAAATGCTGGAGGAACTCAGCAGGTCAGACACTGTCAATGGACGGAGTAACACACACAAAATTCTGGAGGAATTCAGCACTTCAGACAGTGTCTGTGGACAGAGTAACACACACAAAATACTGGAGGAACTCAGCAGGTCAGAGAGTGTCTATGGACAGAGTAACACACACAGAATGCTGGAGCAACTCAGCAGGTCAGACAGTGTGTATGGACAGAGTAACACCCAAAATGCTGGAGGAACTCAGCAGGTCAGACAGTGTCTATGGTCACAGTAACACACACAAAATGCTGGTGAAACTCAGCAGGTCAGACAGTGTCTACGGACAGAGTAACACACACAAAATGCTGGAGGAACTCAGCAGGTCAGACAGTGTCTATGGACGGAGTAACACACACAAAATGCTGGAGGAACTCTGCAGGTCAGACAGTGTCTGTGGACGGAGTAACACACACAAAATGCCGGAGGAACTCAGCAGGTCAGACAGTGTCTATGGTCAGAGTAACACACACAAAATGCTGGAGGAGCTCAGCAGGTCAGACAGTGTCTATGGTCAGAGTAACACACACAAAAAACTGGAGGAACTCAGCAGGTCAGACAGTGTCTACGGACAGAGTAACTCACACAAAATGCTGGAGGAACTCAGCAGGTCAGACAGTGTCTATGGACAGAGTAACACATACAAAATGCTGGAGGAACTCAGCAGGTCAGACAGTGTCTACGGACTTAGTAACACACACAAAATGCTGGAGGAACTCAGTAGGTCAGACAGTGTCTACGGACAGACTAACACGCACAAAATGCTGGAGGAACTCAGCAGGTCAGACAGTGTCTGTGGTCAGAGTAACACACACAAAATGATGGAGGAACTCAGCAGGTCAGACAGTGTCTATGGACAGAGTAACACACACAAAATGCTGGAATAACTCAGCAGGTCAGACAGCGTCTACGGACAGAGTAACTCACACAAAATGCTGGAGGAACTCAGCAGGTCAGACAGTGTCTATGGTCAGAGTAACACACACAAAATGCTGGAGGAACTCCGCAGGTCAGACAGTGTCTATGGTCAGAGTAACACACACAAAATGCTGGAGGAACTCAGCAGGTCAGATAGTGTCTATGGACGGAGTAACAGACACAAAATGCTGGAGGAACTCAGCAGGTCAGACAGTGTCTATGTTCAGAGTAACACACAAAAAATGCTGGAGGAACTCAGCAGGTCAGACAGTGTCTATGGACGGAGTAACACACATAAAATGCTGGAGGAACTCAGCAGGTCAGAGAGTGTCTATGGACAGAGTAACACACACAAAATGCTGGAGCAACTCAGCAGGTCAGACAGCGTCTATGGACGGAGTAACACACATAAAATGCTGGAGGAACTCAGCAGGTCAGAGAGTGTCTATGGACAGAGTAACACACACAAAATGCTGTAGCAACTCAGCAGGTCAGACAGTGTCTATGGACGGAGTAACACACAAAATGCTGGAGGAACTCAGCAGGTCAGACACTGTCAATGGACGGAGTAACACACACAAAATGCTGGAGGAACTCAGCAGGTCAGAGAGTGTCTATGGACAGAGTAACACACACAAAATGCTGGAGCAACTCAGCAGGTCAGACAGTGTCTATGGACGGAGTAACACACAAAATGCTGGAGAAACTCAGCAGGTCAGACAGTGTCTGTGGTCAGAGTAACACACACAAAATGATGGAGGAACTCAGCAGGTCAGACAGTGTCTATGGACAGAGTAACACACACAAAATGCTGGAGGAACTCAGCAGGTCAGACAGTGTCTATGGTCAGAGTAACACACACAAAATGCTGGAGGAACTCAGCAGGTCAGACAGTGTCTATGGTCAGAGTAACACATACAAAATGCTGGAGGAACTCAGCAGGTCAGACAGTGTCTATGGACGGAGTAACACACACAAAATGCTGGAGGAACTCAGCAGGTCAGACAGTGTCTGTGTTCAGAGAAACACACACAAAATGATGGAGGAACTCAGCAGGTCAGACAGTGTCTATGGTCAGAGTAACACACAAAAAATGCTGGAGGAACTCAGCAGGTCAGACAGTGTCTATGGACGGAGTAACACACATAAAATGCTGGAGGAACTCAGCAGGTCAGAGAGTGTCTATGGACAAAGTAACACAGACAAAATGCTGGAGCAACTCAGCAGGTCAGACAGTGTCTATGGACGGAGTAACACACAAAATGCTGGAGGAACTCAGCAGGTCAGACACTGTCAATGGACGGAGTAACACACACAAAATTCTGGAGGAATTCAGCACTTCAGACAGTGTCTGTGGACAGAGTAACACACACAAAATACTGGAGGAACTCAGCAGGTCAGACAGTGTTTATGGTCAGAGTAACACACACAAAATGCTGGTGGAACTCAGCAGTTCAGACAGTGTCTGTGGACAGAGTAACACACACAAAATGCTGGAGGAACTCAGCAGTTCAGACAGTGTCTGTGGACAGAGTAACACACAAAATGCTGGAGGAACTCAGCAGGTCCGATAGAGTCTATGGGCAGAGTAACACACACAAAATGCTGGAATATCTCAGCAGGTCAGACAGTGTCTATGGTCAGAGTAACACACACAAAATGCTGGAATAACTCAGCAGGTCAGACAGTGTCTATGGTCAGAGTAACACAGACAAAATGCTGTAGGAACTCAGCAGTTCAGACAGCTTCTATGGTCAGAGTAACACACAAAAAATGCTGGAGGAACTCAGCAGGTCAGACAGTGTCTACGGACAGAGTAACACACGCAGAATGCTGGAGGAACTCAGCAGGTCAGAGAGTGCCTATGGACAGAGTAACACACACAAAATGCTGGAGGAACTCAGCAGGTCAGATAGTGTCTGTGTTCAGTGAAACACACACAAAATGATGGAGGAACTCAACAGGTCAGACAGTGTCTATTGTCACAGTAACACAGACAAAATGCTGGAGGAACTCAACAGGTCAGACAGTGTCTACGGACAGATTAACACACACAGAATGCTGGAGGAACTCAGCAGGTTAGAGAGTGTCTATGGCCAGAGTAACACACACAAAATGCTGGAGGAACTTAGCAGGTCAGACAGTGTCTGTGGTCAGAGTAACACACACAAAATGATGGAGGAACTCAATAGGTCAGACAGTGTCTATTGTCACAGTAACACACACAAAATGCTAGAATAACTCAGCAGGTCAGACAGTGTCTATGCACAGAGTAATACAAACAAAATGCTGGAATAACTCAGCAGGTCAGACAGTGTCTACAGACAGAGTAACTCACACAAAATGCTGGAGGAACTCAGCAGGTCAGACATTGTCTATGGTCAGAGTAACACATACAAAATGCTGGAGGAACTCAGCAGGTCAGACAGTGTCTACGGACAGAGTAACACACACAAAATGCTGGAGGAACACAGCAGGTCAGACAGTGTCTGTGGTCAGAGTAACACACACAAAATGATGGAGGAACTCAGCAGGTCAGGCAGTGTCTGTGGACAGAGTAACACACACAAAATGCTGGAGGAACTCAGCAGTTCAGACAGTGTCTGTGGACAGAGTAACACACAAAATGCTGGAGGAACTCAGCAGGTCCGATAGAGTCTATGGGCAGAGTAACACACACAAAATGCTGGAATATCTCAGCAGGTCAGACAGTGTCTATGGTCAGAGTAACACACACAAAATGCTGGAATAACTCAGCAGGTCAGACAGTGTCTATGGTCAGAGTAACACAGACAAAATGCTGTAGGAACTCAGCAGTTCAGACAGCTTCTATGGTCAGAGTAACACACAAAAAATGCTGGAGGAACTCAGCAGGTCAGACAGTGTCTACGGACAGAGTAACACACGCAGAATGCTGGAGGAACTCAGCAGGTCAGAGAGTGCCTATGGACAGAGTAACACACACGAAATGCTGGAGGAACTCAGCAGGTCAGATAGTGTCTGTGTTCAGTGAAACACACACAAAATGATGGAGGAACTCAACAGGTCAGACAGTGTCTATTGTCACAGTAACACAGACAAAATGCTGGAGGAACTCAACAGGTCAGACAGTGTCTACGGACAGATTAACACACACAGAATGCTGGAGGAACTCAGCAGGTTAGAGAGTGTCTATGGCCAGAGTAACACACACAAAATGCTGGAGGAACTTAGCAGGTCAGACAGTGTCTGTGGTCAGAGTAACACACACAAAATGATGGAGGAACTCAATAGGTCAGACAGTGTCTATTGTCACAGTAACACACACAAAATGCTAGAATAACTCAGCAGGTCAGACAGTGTCTATGCACAGAGTAATACAAACAAAATGCTGGAATAACTCAGCAGGTCAGACAGTGTCTACGGACAGAGTAACTCACACAAAATGCTGGAGGAACTCAGCAGGTCAGACATTGTCTATGGTCAGAGTAACACATACAAAATGCTGGAGGAACTCAGCAGGTCAGACAGTGTCTACGGACAGAGTAACACACACAAAATGCTGGAGGAACACCGCAGGTCAGACAGTGTCTGTGGTCAGAGTAACACACACAAAATGATGGAGGAACTCAGCAGGTCAGACAGTGTCTATGGACGGAGTAACACACACAAAATGCTGGAGGAACTCAGCAGGTCAGACAGTGTCTATGGTCAGAGTAAAACACACTCAAAATGCTGGAGGATCACAGCAGGTCAGACAGTGTCTACGGACAGAGTAACACACACAAAATGCTCGAGGAACTCAGCAGGTCAGACATTGTCTATGGTCAGAGTAACACACACAAAATGCTGGAGGAACTCAGCAGGACAGAGAGTGTCTATGGACAGAGTAACACACACAGAATGCTGGAGGAACACAGCAGGTCAGAGAGTGTCTATGGACAGAGTAACACACACAAAATGCTGGAGGAACTCAGCAGGTCAGACAGTGTCTGTGTTCAGTGAAACACACACAAAATGATGGAGGAACTCAGCAGGTCAGACAGTGTCTATTGTCACAGTAACACAGACAAAATGCTGGAGGAACTCAACAGGTCAGACAGTGTCTACGGACAGAGTAACACACACAGAATGCTGGAGGAACTCAGCAGGTCAGAGAGTGTCTATGGACAGAGTAACACACACAAAATGCTGGAGGAACTTAGCAGGTCAGACAGTGTCTGTGGTCAGAGTAACACACACAAAATGATGGAGGAACTCGATAGGTCAGACAGTGTCTATTGTCACAGTAACACACACAAAATGCTGGAATAACTCAGCAGGTCAGACAGTGTCTATGCACAGAGTAATACAAACAAAATGCTGGAATAACTCAGCAGGTCAGACAGTGTCTACGGACAGAGTAACTCACACAAAATGCTGGAGGAACTCAGCAGGTCAGACAGTGTCTATGGTCAGAGTAACACATACAAAATGCTGGAGGAACTCAGCAGGTCAGACAGTATCTATGGACAGAGTAACACACACAAAATGCTGGAGGAACTCAGCAGGTCAGACAGTGTCTACGGACAGAGTAACACACACAAAATGCTGGAGGAACACAGCAGGTCAGACAGTGTCTGTGGTCAGAGTAACACACACAAAATGATGGAGGAACTCAGCAGGTCAGACAGTGTCTATGGCCGAAGTAACACACACAAAATGCTGGAGGAACTCAGCAGGTCAGACAGTGTCTATGTTCAGAGTAACACACACTCAAAATGCTGGAGGAACACAGCAGGTCAGACAGTGTCTACGGACAGAGTAACACACACAAAATGCTCGAGGAACTCAGCAGGTCAGACAGTGTCTATGGTCAGAGTAACACACACAAAATGCTGGAGAAACTCAACAGGTCAGACAGTGTCTATGGACAGAGTAACACACACAAAATGCTGGAGGATCTCAGCAGTTCAGACAGTGTCTATGGTCAGAGTAACACATACAAAATGCTGGAGGAACTCAGCAGGTCAGACAGTGTCTACGGACAGAGTAACACACACAAAATGCTGGAGGAACTCAGCAGGTCAGACAGTGTCTATGGGCAGAGTAACACACACAAAATGCTGGAGGAACTCAGCAGGTAAGACACTGTCTATGGACGGAGTAACACACACAAAATGCTGGAGGAACTCAGCACGTCAGACAGTGTCTAAGGACAGAGTAACACACACAAAATGCTGGAGGATCTCAGCAGGTCAGACAGTGTCTATGGACAGAGTAACACACACAAAATGCTGGAGGAACTCTGCAGGTCAGACAGTGTCTATGGTCAGAGTAACACACACAAAATGCTGGAGGAACTCAGCAGGTCAGACAGTGTCTATTGTCAGAGTAACACACACAAAATGCTGGAGGAACTCAGCAGGTCAGACAGTGTCTATTATCAGAGTGACACACAAATTGCTGGAGGAACTCAGCAGGTCAGACAGTGTCTATGGACAGAGTAACACATACAAAATGCTGGAGGAACTCAGCAGGTCAGACAGTGTCCATGGTCAGAGTAACACACACAAAATGCTGGAGGAACTCAGCAGGTCAGACAGTGTCTATGGACAGAGTAACACACACAAAATGCTGGAGGAACTCAGCAGGTCAGACAGTGTCCATGGTCAGAGTAACACACACAAAATGCTGGAGGAACTCAGCAGGTCAGACAGTGTCTACGGACAGAGTAACACACACAAAATGCTGGAGGAACACAGCAGGTCAGACAGTGTCTGTGGTCAGAGTAACACACACAAAATGATGGAGGAACTCAGCAGGTCAGACAGTGTCTATGGCCGAAGTAACACACACAAAATGCTGGAGGAACTCAGCAGGTCAGACAGTGTCTATGGTCAGAGTAACACACACAAAATGCTGGAGGAACTCTGCAGGTCAGACAGTGTCTATGGTCAGAGTAACACACACAAAATGCTGGAGGAACTCAGCAGGTCAGACAGTGTCTATTGTCAGAGTAACACACACAAAATGCTGGAGGAACTCAGCAGGTCAGACAGTGTCTATTATCAGAGTGACACACAAATTGCTGGAGGAACTCAGCAGGTCAGACAGTGTCTATGGACAGAGTAACACATACAAAATGCTGGAGGAACTCAGCAGGTCAGACAGTGTCCATGGTCAGAGTAACACACACAAAATGCTGGAGGAACTCAGCAGGTCAGACAGTGTCTATGGACAGAGTAACACACACAAAATGCTGGAGGAACTCAGCAGGTCAGACAGTGTCCATGGTCAGAGTAACACACACAAAATGCTGGAGGAACTCAGCAGGTCAGACAGTGTCTACGGACAGAGTAACACACACAAAATGCTGGAGGAACACCGCAGGTCAGACAGTGTCTGTGGTCAGAGTAACACACACAAAATGATGGAGGAACTCAGCAGGTCAGACAGTGTCTATGGACGGAGTAACACACACAAAATGCTGGAGGAACTCAGCAGGTCAGACAGTGTCTATGGTCAGAGTAAAACACACTCAAAATGCTGGAGGATCACAGCAGGTCAGACAGTGTCTACGGACAGAGTAACACACACAAAATGCTCGAGGAACTCAGCAGGTCAGACATTGTCTATGGTCAGAGTAACACACACAAAATGCTGGAGGAACTCAGCAGGACAGAGAGTGTCTATGGACAGAGTAACACACACAGAATGCTGGAGGAACACAGCAGGTCAGAGAGTGTCTATGGACAGAGTAACACACACAAAATGCTGGAGGAACTCAGCAGGTCAGACAGTGTCTGTGTTCAGTGAAACACACACAAAATGATGGAGGAACTCAGCAGGTCAGACAGTGTCTATTGTCACAGTAACACAGACAAAATGCTGGAGGAACTCAACAGGTCAGACAGTGTCTACGGACAGAGTAACACACACAGAATGCTGGAGGAACTCAGCAGGTCAGAGAGTGTCTATGGACAGAGTAACACACACAAAATGCTGGAGGAACTTAGCAGGTCAGACAGTGTCTGTGGTCAGAGTAACACACACAAAATGATGGAGGAACTCGATAGGTCAGACAGTGTCTATTGTCACAGTAACACACACAAAATGCTGGAATAACTCAGCAGGTCAGACAGTGTCTATGCACAGAGTAATACAAACAAAATGCTGGAATAACTCAGCAGGTCAGACAGTGTCTACGGACAGAGTAACTCACACAAAATGCTGGAGGAACTCAGCAGGTCAGACAGTGTCTATGGTCAGAGTAACACATACAAAATGCTGGAGGAACTCAGCAGGTCAGACAGTGTCTATGGACAGAGTAACACACACAAAATGCTGGAGGAACTCAGCAGGTCAGACAGTGTCTACGGACAGAGTAACACACACAAAATGCTGGAGGAACACAGCAGGTCAGACAGTGTCTGTGGTCAGAGTAACACACACAAAATGATGGAGGAACTCAGCAGGTCAGACAGTGTCTATGGCCGAAGTAACACACACAAAATGCTGGAGGAACTCAGCAGGTCAGACAGTGTCTATGTTCAGAGTAACACACACTCAAAATGCTGGAGGAACACAGCAGGTCAGACAGTGTCTACGGACAGAGTAACACACACAAAATGCTCGAGGAACTCAGCAGGTCAGACAGTGTCTATGGTCAGAGTAACACACACAAAATGCTGGAGAAACTCAACAGGTCAGACAGTGTCTATGGACAGAGTAACACACACAAAATGCTGGAGGATCTCAGCAGTTCAGACAGTGTCTATGGTCAGAGTAACACATACAAAATGCTGGAGGAACTCAGCAGGTCAGACAGTGTCTACGGACAGAGTAACACACACAAAATGCTGGAGGAACTCAGCAGGTCAGACAGTGTCTATGGGCAGAGTAACACACACAAAATGCTGGAGGAACTCAGCAGGTAAGACACTGTCTATGGACGGAGTAACACACACAAAATGCTGGAGGAACTCAGCACGTCAGACAGTGTCTAAGGACAGAGTAACACACACAAAATGCTGGAGGATCTCAGCAGGTCAGACAGTGTCTATGGACAGAGTAAACACACACAAAATGCTGGAGGAACTCTGCAGGTCAGACAGTGTCTATGGTCAGAGTAACACACACAAAATGCTGGAGGAACTCAGCAGGTCAGACAGTGTCTATGGTCAGAGTAACACATACAAAATGCTGGAGGAACTCAGCAGGTCAGACAGTGTCTACGGACAGAGTAACACACACAAAATGCTGGAGGAACTCAGCAGGTCAGACAGTGTCTATGGGCAGAGTAACACACACAAAATGCTGGAGGAACTCAGCAGGTAAGACACTGTCTATGGACGGAGTAACACACACAAAATGCTGGAGGAACTCAGCAGGTCAGACAGTGTCTATGGACAGAGTAACACACACAAAATGCTGGAGGAACTCAGCAGGTCAGACAGTGTCCATGGTCAGAGTAACACACACAAAATGCTGGAGGAACTCAGCAGGTCAGACAGTGTCTACGGACAGAGTAACACACACAAAATGCTGGAGGAACACAGCAGGTCAGACAGTGTCTGTGGTCAGAGTAACACACACAAAATGATGGAGGAACTCAGCAGGTCAGACAGTGTCTATGGCCGAAGTAACACACACAAAATGCTGGAGGAACTCAGCAGGTCAGACAGTGTCTATGGTCAGAGTAACACACACAAAATGCTGGAGGAACTCTGCAGGTCAGACAGTGTCTATGGTCAGAGTAACACACACAAAATGCTGGAGGAACTCAGCAGGTCAGACAGTGTCTATTGTCAGAGTAACACACACAAAATGCTGGAGGAACTCAGCAGGTCAGACAGTGTCTATTATCAGAGTGACACACAAATTGCTGGAGGAACTCAGCAGGTCAGACAGTGTCTATGGACAGAGTAACACATACAAAATGCTGGAGGAACTCAGCAGGTCAGACAGTGTCCATGGTCAGAGTAACACACACAAAATGCTGGAGGAACTCAGCAGGTCAGACAGTGTCTATGGACAGAGTAACACACACAAAATGCTGGAGGAACTCAGCAGGTCAGACAGTGTCCATGGTCAGAGTAACACACACAAAATGCTGGAGGAACTCAGCAGGTCAGACAGTGTCTACGGACAGAGTAACACACACAAAATGCTGTAGGAACACAGCAGGTCAGACAGTGTCTGTGGTCAGAGTAACACACACAAAATGATGGAGGAACTCAGCAGGTCAGACAGTGTCTATGGCCGAAGTAACACACACAAAATGCTGGAGGAACTCAGCAGGTCAGACAGTGTCTATGGTCAGAGTAACACACACTCAAAATGCTGGAGGAACACAGCAGGTCAGACAGTGTCTATGGTCAGAGTAACACATACAAAATGCTGGAGAAACTCAACAGGTCAGACAGTGTCTATGGACAGAGTAACACACACAAAATGCTGGAGGATCTCAGCAGTTCAGACAGTGTCTATGGTCAGAGTAACACATACAAAATGCTGGAGGAACTCAGCAGGTCAGACAGTGTCTACGGACAGAGTAACACACACAAAATGCTGGAGGAACTCAGCAGGTCAGACAGTGTCTATGGGCAGAGTAACACACACAAAATGCTGGAGGAACTCAGCAGGTAAGACACTGTCTATGGACGGAGTAACACACACAAAATGCTGGAGGAACTCAGCACGTCAGACAGTGTCTAAGGACAGAGTAACACACACAAAATGCTGGAGGATCTCAGCAGGTCAGACAGTGTCTATGGACAGAGTAACACACACAAAATGCTGGAGGAACTCTGCAGGTCAGACAG
>NW_026780284.1:0-44000 GCF_030144855.1 Hypanus sabinus | reverse complement strand
GTAGCTGCCACCGCTCGCAGGTAGAAGGGTATCCTTCAGTACAACAGGTACGGAAGCGGGGTAATAGGCCCTTGGTCTTTTGCCACCCCTGTATTTTTGGCACATCACTCCAGCAGCGAATCCTTGCTCTCGTCATCCTACAGCAGGAAAGGCTTCTCATAGTCAGGTAAGCTCTGGGCTGGCGCCTCACGAAGGTAATCTTTTAGGCCTGTTTACGTCCAATCCGTTTCGTCAATCCATTGCGCAGTTGTTGGCTGATTCTGCAGGGTAGCTATGCGGAGTACAGCATCCATTTCTCTATATTCCGGTATCCACTGTCGACAGTCACAAAGATTCACAGTAAGGAAAGGATTTCCTTACTCGTCTTTGGTATCGGGAAGTGCTAAATTGCTAATATACGGACTTTTTGCGTCCTCTCATTCCCTCCGTCAGCTAGAACCCAGGGTATTGCACGCTGTTCTGTCAACACTGCAACTTTTCCAGGGAAAACATGTGCATCATGTCAGACAGATTCTGTAACACCTTAATTGTATCAGCTAGGCAGTGAGGGCCCGTGTCCGAATCTATCAGGATATCTTCAGCATATTGGAAAAGGGTGGAAAGATCGGACGAGGGGCACTCATCCAAGTCATGCTTTACGGCTTCCGGATACACTGCTGGGCTTTCCCTGTATTCTTAAGGGAATCGGGTCCAAGTGTCCTGCTGATTCTTGTGGTTGAGGGAGTATAGACACAGGCAGTCAGCATTTAGAGGTATAGAGAAAACTGCTGAACATATGTCTATGATGGTGAAGATACTGGCAGCAGCAGGTATAGAAGCGAGGATAATGATCGTATCGTGGACCAGTGTAGCAATGGGGATAGTGATCTTATTTATTGCAATTACGTCCAAAACTACTAGTCATTCTTTCTTCATTCCTTTGTTTGAAATCGGAAGAATGGTTGTGTCACGGGGACTTTGAGTCTTATTCAAAACAGCCGGTTGCAGGAGATAATGTATTACCAGCCGGATGCCTTCCGCACTCTGAGCTTGTTGCACGCAGAGAAGAGGGATCACTTCCTGAGGGTTACCTGATGTTCTGGTTTCCTGTGCACCATAGCGAGATGGTTCTTGTGTAGGAGCAGTCCCCTGTTAATGCCGGCAAGAGCTTTCAGGTAAAGGAGTGGACCTGCCTGGCTGGGGCGGGCACTGACGCTGAAATAAGTTCTTTAAAATCATAGGTCTTACGGTAATACTTCCTGTCTGCCCGTCCAGGAACTCGATGGTGAACGTGGCTGCACCGGAATTAGAACAAAAATTGTATGAGCTGGGCGCGAAATTTGTGATATACTGTGCTTTGGGTTAGTGTGGGGTGGGGTTCTTCCGGCCACGGTGAGTTGTTTCTGGCGGTCTCCTGTGAGAAAGCCCCACTGTTATCCATTGGTCTCACTGTTGTTTGTTTAGTTCCACTGCTAAGCCCAGCCCTTCGGATCCGAAGTAAATAAGGCGCCCAGTTCTCAAGGTCACCGTGTCTCCAACATAAGGTGCTGTATGCTCATCATACGTGGATTCTGCGCCCTGCTCGGAGAAAGGGGTGTATTGAAGCACCTTGCTTTCCCATCTGGTTTCCAGGATGTATTGCAAATCTTGTCCTTGCAACTCAGGGGTATCCCCCAGGGCTGTGCATAGTTATTTCTCGAGCCGGGAGTAACTGTTGTAATCCAGTTGCCAGCCGTATAATACAGGAGAATCATGACAATTATCCACTCTTCTCGTGAGCTTTAACATCTGTGGGACCCAATTTGCAGGAGATCAATTTGAATGCCAAAAGGTCGAAGTATGCGGTCGCACATAACTTACAGAGTCTGTCTGTCTAACAAGGGGATTTGGCATATTTTGGAAATTATAAAGGTATCAATAACATCCAAATAATCTGTTGTTAGCGAGGAGAGTGCCGAAAGGGGTTCCGTTATCGGCACACCGGCTTACTGGTGATGCTTATCAATTGTCCATTAGCTTATGGAGTGGGACACAGAAGATAAAGTAGCACCAGGACCCATGAGATAAACTACCTCAACATCTCCTATTTTTACAACTATTATCGGCTCTTCTCTCATTCTTCTGGACAGCCTAACATCTGTTTCCAGACCACCAGTTCTCCGCAGCATCCCTATTGCTGAGGGATGAGTAAAAGAGAAAGTGAGCAACTCTTGACCTTCTGAAGCCCGAGCAGAGCGACGGAGAGGAGGCGAACCGAGAGTTTTGCGACAAATGACCTACTTTTCAAAAATTTCGGCATGTAGTTGCACAATTAGGGTCCAGTGCTCCTTCTCACCACTACTATAGCATTGGTCACTTGGGGAAGCACGAGGATTTCTTCGGAACCTCGAATAGTTTTCTCTTCCAAGCCCCCCCCCACATGAGTTGCGCGCACTTCGCCCTGGAAGTGCTAGCCTACTGGCACTTTCTTTACTTAACTTCTGTTTTCTTAGAAAGAAGTCACTGCCGATTGATATTGCACACAGCTGTAATTTACTGCAACCAGCTCAGATTCAGTTAATTAGATATACATGGGCTTGCTGTGGCCAAATGCAGTCCAACGAAGTCTGAATCGCCGAAAAGCCATTCCCCTAAATGGGTATCCTGCACTCTCTTCCCACTTCAGCTTATACGTTGCGATAAAATCTGGAATCGGTTCAGCCTTTTTCTGCATGCACCGTGTCACCTCTGCTATATCGCTATGTGCCCGTGCTTGCAGCCATTATAGGATTTTCCCTCCCTTCTCCAAACAGTGTGTCATTGTCTCATTACTAGGCACCGTGGCATCCTGTCTCGTCTTCTCTTTCCACCCGGGGAATCACTAAAGTCTCCTTTAGCGAAGGCTAGCGGAACCCATCGGCACATTTTAATAGCATCTGCCCATCCCCCGGGGAGGGGAGAGTACATAGTGCTCATCTGGAAAAAAAAAACAATAGTAAAGGCGTTAACTTATTTAAAGGGGCAGATGACATTGTAACCACCGCCTGTACTTCAGGTGGGTTCCATGGATTTTAAACAGGAACTTCACATATCAGAAATTTTGAGGGCTGAATTATGGCTTTGGTCCATCATCTTCTGCTTTCTCTTTCCACCCGCTTGTCACCTGTCAGCACCCGTGGCCTCCCGCAGCACCTGTGGTGCTGCTCACTTCGGTCTCAACTTCGGCAGCCCTCGTGCCTCCTGCAGCCGCTGCGGCCGCTGCTTTCTGTTTGGTTCCGCCTCTATCCTCGGCCAAAGGCCGTGGCCATCTGATTCCAATCTGCTGTGTCCCCTGGGGGAACACAGGAAAGCTCTGGCCAACCTGGGATACAGTCCTAGGGCCAGTTGGGAGGACAGGGGATTATTCTTATGGGGTCTTTTTTCCTTTCTTAGTGGGCAGAGGGACGCTTTATTCCTAAAGTTAGGTGCCAACAGCTTAATCGGTCCTGCCACTTCTCTCACTTCTGCCCAATTTACTCAATTGCCAATGATGAATGTTTGGTCCCAGCACTTCTGATTGACGCTGGAACAAATGAGCCTATCACACAGCACAAGATTCGCAATTTTGTGTGCGCTTTGAGAGAGCTAATACGACCGCTTTCCTTTTCTACGGAGGATTTTCTCCAGCAGTCCCCCCGTTCGCATCCCGTTACGCCGGGATCCTGCCGACTACGCCAAATTGACGCAGAAATTTGCCTTTCATCAAGTGTAAAAATGCCCGACTCCGGAGTCTCGTTTCTGGATCATTATTTTACTAGATACGAAGTCGAGCGAAGAGCTAGTCTCCACCAACTCCCGACTCTCCTCTCCTGTTATAATCGCGACATTTTATAATACTCAGCATAGCATCAGTAGATTTAATGAAATATATCGTGTCATTGTATGGAAATATTAGCACATACCAATATGTTGCTCCTTACTGAAAAAAGATCTTAGATGAAAGGAGCAGTTACAAGTAATACTATCTTGCAGAGCTCAGCACATTAGTTTCTGTTCTGACGTTGAAGCTGTCGAGACTCATCGCTTATCTCGCAAGTGTTCTTCATTTGTTCACAAGGGTCTTTACTTTATAGTATGTAATTTCCTCAGACACGTAACTTTGTTTCGGATTCAGCAACAATAAATATATAAGTGAGGCAGGGTTTTTATAAAAACCAAACGTTTAATAATCACTGAAAAACAAACCCCCAATAGCAAACAAACAACTAACGCAACCGGAAAGCAGCTGCTGTGCGGCAGCTTAAATTATTCTTAAAGCAATAAAGCTTAAACAGTCCTTAAAGCGATGTTGCAAAAACAGTTCTTCAAAGTAGTACTGCAAAAGTTCAAAATGCTTACAGTCCATTAAAGGAGAGACTTTTTAGACGAGTTAAATTCTCTTCACGTCGTGTTGTTGCGGTTCCCAGTCGAACTATACTTCTCCCCGGAGAATTTACGAAGATGAAAATGAAACGGCTTAAAGGCACTGACCTTTCCTTGACAAAACGGTACCCAAATCCTTTCTGCTATGTTTCGCCGGATTAACATGGGGACAGCCAACGAATTCCTTCTGAATGAAGATCAAACAAGGTCGAACCTGTTCCGCCGTCGAAATCGACTTTCCTCGATCTTTTAGCTCCCGAAATCCGATCTTCACTCTCCACTGATTTTTAACTGGCAGTATTATAAATAAACTGCCGGCAATGACCTTTAAACTTTAGGAATTAAATAAAACTCCATCTTTCAACCAAGCTGCGTCATAATATTGGACCACGCAATGGCATGGAGTCAAAATGGCAAATCCAGCTACGAACTGGCCCTCCTCACAGGGAGGGGTCCACCTTTGATACCCTGTAAGAAAAACCTATCCAATGACCTCTACTGGAGGGAAAATGACGTCACTCCACCATCACAAGTATCTTAAGCCCAACATAGCTTCAACACCACTGTCACGTAACAGGTACATGATACCCAGTGTATGTAATACCTCCCCCCAAAAATAAAATTGGTCTGTCAAGAACAAAATTTTAACAATTATTTACAAGGGAAAAAGAAACAAATGTATAAGTTTTATAACATGCACAGTATAGCTAGTATCATCATATAAGGTCTTACAACTTACAATACAGTAGGAGTGTTACAATTGTAAAAAATCACTCCATAAAAAATTACATTTTTCATTCAACATCGAGGTAGACTATCAGCAACTACATTATCTTTACCTTTAATATGAGTTATCACAATATTGTACTCTTGTAACATCAAATTCCAATTTAATAAACTTCTGTTTCTGTTTTTCATCTTACTCAGAATCACTAACGGATTATGATCAGTGTTAACAATCAGTGGTTTTTGAGTTGTACCAACAAAAACGTCAAAATGTTCTAAAGCTAAAACAAGAGATAACCATTCCTTCTCTATTGTCGAATAGTTTATTTGATGCTTATTAAATTTCTTAGAAAAGTAAGCTACTGGATGTTCAACCTCATCACCCTCATTCCTTTGAATTAATATTGCTCCTGCAGCCTCATCGCTGGCTTCTATAGCTAATGAAAAAGGTTTTTCAAAATCAAGTGCCTTAAGCACAGGTTGTTGACATTTCATTTTTTTCAATTTCTCAAATGCTTCTTGACAAGGCACTGTCCACATTCTTCTGCAAAAGGTTAGTTAATGGAAGGGCAACATTAGCAAAATTCTTACAACATTTCAATAATATCCTACCATTTCCAAGAATCTTCTTGGAGTTTTTTTCCCCGTTTGAGTGGGAATCTCTAAAATTGCCCGAACTTTTGCCTGTACAGGAGCTACCTTACCTTGACCCACAACAGAACCAAGGTAAGTCACAGTGGCATGTCCGAATTCACTGTTAGCTAAATTAATAGTTGTTAGATTTTGAAAGCCTTTAAAACAATTTCTCCACCGGAATAATGTGTGCTTCCCAAGTATCATTTCCTTTCAACAAATCATTAATATAAGCATCAGTGTCTTTCAATCACTGAATCACAGAGTTATTCATCCTCTGGAAAGTACCTGGGGCATTCTTCATCCCAAATAGAAGAAAATTATATTCATATAGCCCAGACGGAATTACAAATGCAGAAATCTCTCTGCCTCTGTCTGTTAGTGGAACACACCAATACCCTTTCAATAAATCAATCTTTGTAAGGACTTTGCTTTTCCAAATTTATCTACATAAACATTTAGGAATTGGATATGCATCTGTTTTCGTTACAGCATTCACCTTCCTTTAGTCCGTACAAATCCTAATACTACCATCTGGTTTTGACACCATAACACAAGGTGAACTCCAATTCAAGTTAGAAGGTCTAATAACATTATTCTCTAACATGTATTTAATTTCTTTCTCAGCAAGTTCTCATTTTTCTATGTTTCTCCTAAATGAGTGTTGCTTAATAGGTTTAGCATCTTCAAAATCTGTATCATGTGAAGCTATAGTAGTCCTTCTCGGAACGTCTGGAAACAGATCCTAATATTTAAGAAATAATTTCTTCATCTGCTCTTTCTGCTCTGCCTGTAAATGTGCTACTTTCTCATCAATATGTTCCAGAATGGTTGATTTTGGTAACCTGACGGAAACAATATTGGAATTAGAATGAAATTCAGATGAATCATCTATCATGTTCCTAGTTAAATCAAATTCATTATCATTAACCTCGACAGTCACAGTAACAGACTGTTTCTCATAATATGGTTTTATCATATTTATATGGCAAAGTTGTGTTGGCCTTCTACGATCTGGAGTTTTTATCACGTAAACCACATAATTGATTTTAGACATAATTTCATAAGGACCATGACATCTAGCTTGTAAAGGATTCGTTTGCACTGGGAAAAGATCCAGCACATTATGTCCAGGCTTAAACATCCTCATCCTAGCTTCTTTATCGTACCAAGTTTTCATTTTCTCCTGAGCCAATTTTAAATTTTCCTTGGCAAAGCTTTATGTAACCTGTCCTTAAATTTCAAAACATAGTCTAACAAGTTAGAGTGTACTTCGTTACTAATCCACTGTTCTTTTAATAAAGCTAATGGTCCTCTAATTCTATGCCCAAATACAAGATTCCCTTACTGCAAATATAAGTAAGTTTGTACCCTCATCCCAATCACTTTCATTTTCCACACAATATGTCTTAATCGTATTTTTGAGGCTAGAATTAAACCTCTCCAAGGCACCTTGCGATTCTGGATGGTATGCAGACGAATTGATTTGCTTAGTTCCAAATTTATAATCTATCTGTTGAAACAATCCAGACATAAAATTACTGCCTTGATCAGTTTGTATTTCCTTAGGTCATCCAAAATAATAAAGAATTTTATAAGAGCCTTTGTCACAGTTTTAGCTGTTATAATCCTAAGTGGTACTGCCTCTAGAAACCTAGACGAAGTACACATGGTAGTCAACAAGTACTGATAACCAGTTTTTGTTTTTGGTAAGGACCGACACACTCTATAATAACTTTAGAAAACGGTTCACCAAATGCTGGAATAGGTTGTAATGGAGCCACTGGTGTAACTTGATCTGGTTTACCCACAATTTGACAAGTATGGCACCTTTCAGAGCATCGCCACATCTTTTCTTAGACCAGGCCAGTAAAAATGTTTTAAAATCTTGTCCACAGTTTTCCTTACCCCTTGATGGCCATCTACGGGCACACTATGAGCTAAAGTCAAACTCTCATTTCGATAAATTCTGGGAACAACTACCTCGTAAACAATATTCCATTCCTCAATTGCCGGAATTGTAGGTGATCTCCACTTCCTCATCAACACTCCTTTTTCCAAGGTAATATCCCACTGGCACATTCACAATTTCACTATCTGGCAGAGATTGTTCTCTTAATTTTATAAGTTATTTATAAATTTTATAAATTTTATAAATCCCTAAGGATTCTAATTGGCAACGGAGTAGATCCTGCTTTCAAGGATACAAACCCTTTAGTTATAAAATGATCATATCCCTTTTTCATTTGGTCAGACTCTACCACAACCTAATCTGTGTTTATGGAACCCTGTAATTTTACAGGTTCTTCAATATGTTGCACACAAACATCTGGGACTGCTTCCTTTTCTTTCTTTTTCAATCAGAAACAGTTAGCTATTACATGGCCAGGTTTCTTACAATAGTTACAAATAGGACCAAACTGTCTTCCCTTCACAGGTTTTCCTTCCTTCTTAACTTTCTCATTAACCTCTGATTTAATTTCTGATTTACCTTGAGTCTCTGTGTTATTTTTCCTCTTAAAAATTCTGTCCGGAGGAAATTTATTCTTATGAATTAAAACATACTCATCATCTAATCTAGCAGAGTCCTGCTAGATCCCTATCAGTATTCCTCTCATTTAAATAAGTACTTACTTCAACAGGGATGCTTCTTTTAAATTCCTCAATTAAAATCAGCTCTTTCAAAGTATTATAGCCCCCATTTTCGTTTTTAGAGGAAACCCATCTCTCAAAACAGACAGCTGTATCATCGGCAAATTCCACATAAGTTTTTTCCACAGACTTCTTCAAACTTATGGATCTTTCTCTATACGCTTCTGGGAACAATTTGCGTGGTTTCAAAATATGCTATTTCACAATATCATAATCTAGTGCTTGCGCCGTAGTTAAAGCTGTATAAATTTGTTCTGCTTTGCCTTTAATTACACTTAGTAAAAACACTGCCCATTTATCTTTCGGCCACTCTGAAATCTGAGCAATTGTTTAAAAATGTTGCAAATATCTCTCCACATCTGTTTCACTAAATGGAGGGACCAATTTAATTTCTTGACTAGCAACAAACGGTTTTCTAGAACCAGAAGACTGATTCTCAGACCTTAATTCCGCCATCGCATATTCAAATTCTCTTTGTTTACTTTCAGCTTCTAACCTACAGCGCACTAACTTCATTTGTTCGATTTGCAACTGCATCGCCAGATTACTTATTGGAAACAACTCTAAAATCGATTCATCAAGATCACCCGAATCTACAGAGTGTGACGCGATTTTAGTCTGCCTTCGATGTCGACTTCAAAATACCTTTAAGTTGCAATTTACTAGTTATCTCAGACACCTCAGGTATTTTTCGCCTTCACTAATAACTCCGCGTCTGGCGAAGCCAGAAACTCATCAATATTCATTTTTGCCGAATACCACTCACATGCTTATCAAACAAAAGAATCAAGTATTCCCCTTTTCCAAAACACCGATTCAAAATTTAACAAGCATTTAAACTCAAAAATGGTTGATCCCGGATGCGCACCCATATTTATGTTACGGATTCAGCAACAATATATAAGTGAGGCAGGGTTTTTACAATAAACAAAACGTTTATTAAATACTGAAAAACAAACCCCGAAAAGTAAACAAACAATTAATGTAACCGGAAATCAGCTGTTGTGCGGCAGCTTAAACAGTTCTAAAAACAATAAAGATTAAACAGTTCTTAAAGCGATGTTGCAAAAACAGTTCTTCAAAGTAGTACTGCAAAACTTCAAAATGCTTACAGTCCATTAAAGGAGAGACTTTTTTGACGATTTAAATTCTCTTCACGTCGTGTTGTTGCGGTTCCTAGTCGAACTATACTTTTCCCCGGAGACTTTACCAAGGCGAAAATGAAACGGCTTAAAGGCACTGACCTTTCCTCGACAAAACTGTACCCAAACACTTTCAGCTATATTTTGCAGGGATTAACATAGTGACAGCCAACGAAATCCTTCCGAATGATGATCAAACAAGGTCGAACCTGTTCCACCGTTAAATCGACTTTCCTCGATCTTTTATCTCCCGCAATTCGATCATCACTCTCCACTGAATTTTAACTGGCAGTATTATAAACAAACTGCCGGCAGGGACCTTTTAAAATTTAGGCATTAAATAAAACTCCATCTTTGAACCAAACTGCGTCATAATATTGGGCCACGCAGTGGCACGAAGTCAAAATGGAAAATCCAGCCACGAACTGCCCTCAGGGAGGGGTCCTCCTTTTATACCCTGTTAAAAAAAAAACGTGTCACATGACCTGTACTGGCAGGAAAATGACGTCACTCCACCATCACAAGACCACTACCTTAAGTGCAGTATAGCTTCAGCACCACTGTCACGTGACAAGTACAAGACAACCACGGGTACGTAACAGCTTATTAACCCCTTACTTCCACAGGGATTAATATCTCAACAGAATCATTCTATACTGGTCCAGTACCACCAGCTCTCACCTCTCTTTTAATCTTTATATAACTGAAAACAAAACATTTTTTATCCTGTTTGATAGCATTTGCTAGTTGGCCTTCATTTTTCATCTTTACTCTACTTATGGCTTTTTCACTTGTCATTTGTTGGATTTTAAAAAAAATCCCAAATTTTGCAACTTCGCACTCACTTTTGCTACATAATATGTCCTTTCACTCCTTCCAGTTGTTACTGGCTATTGATCTTGTGCGAAGTGCTTTATATTTTGCACTTAAATTGGAAACATACTGCACTTAGTGACAACAAGTGTACATGGATATATAATCAATACAGTATGAAATGATGCTGGATTAGGAAGTGATGCTACCGGTACTTAAAATTGTATAATCAACATTTGGAATACATTTTGGACATCGGTTTGCTGAATTATAAGGAACACATATGACAATGACCAAATGGCTAACGAATTCACTAGAATGCGGATCAATGAGAGATTATTATTCACAGGCAAAGTTTGGACTTTGTTAAACTGATTTCGTCGGAGTATCGGAGGCTGAAAAGTGTTGTGTAGAAATTTAATAAAATATCAATTGGATGGATGGTCAAAGAGAAAAGCGAAACACTATGGGCTTTAGGATCTATAGTGGATATGGGCATTGAATAGAAGAAACACAGATCCACGTGGCAATAATTTTATCGACAGAGTGTCGGATGTACCTGGAAGTAAGGAATGGGTTGAAAACTGCTGAAGTTGCAATTTGTAAAAAAAACACAAAAACATTTCGAGAGAATAATACATAGGCGGGGAATTGAGGACATGAATCCTATGGGGCAAATGTTGTTAATTTTGTTTGTCATTGAAGGCTGCACTGACGGCATCCCTGTCGTCTTTTTTTTCCCATGATGTAAATATTGATGAACCAAATATTGTAAATAATGTAAATATTTATATTAATATTGTAAATATTGATGAGCATATATATGGTCAGCGACATACCCATATTGAACATAAATGTTTACCATGAAAACTAAATTTGTATATATATTTTTTCCTATTTTTAAATGCACAATTTCCTTTCACTAGGCTGAAATGCTATTGTATACACAGAAGCGTAGCAATTGTGAAGAGAACAGTTACCCATAAAAAGATACCCATATCTTTAAAGCAAAGTTACTGTTCGTTTTATGGGATAGTTCCAATAACTGGGTTAGTACCCGTACTGTATTAGATCAGTAATCATTTGTATTAGCTCGAAAACAATCCTTAATTTATAGCAACAATGGGGCTCAAACTAAGGTCCTGAGTTGCTGAAGAATCACATATCCAAGTAGGAATATATATTGGGTTTGGGAATGAGTTGGAAACATTATTGAAATTTTCATGAACTGTGATAACTATGGATGATTGACAATAGTAATTTAATGTTTATGACAGGAACTCCGCAAGTGTTCATTCCACATGAAAAACAATTGAGGTGCTTTCATTTTTAAACCAAACTCAGCATCAGAATAAAGGGATATCCATTTGGAACAGAGATGATAAGGAACTATTTTAACCACAGGCTGGTGAATTGGCGGAATTCAGTGCTACAGATGATTTGCGTGGCAAAGGCATGGGGTATACATTAAGTAGAGTTTGATAGGTTCTCGATTAATTCGAGCGTCAAAGGATACGGACAGATCTCAAGAGAATGAGACCGAAAAAAATAATAATTCAGCCACTGTGAAATGGCAATGTAGGCCTGATGGCAAGAATCGTCTAATTCTGTTACAATATCTGATGATATTATGGTCTTATGGCAGATTTTGAAACAACTTCTTTCTGTTTTTGTGCAAGCTAAATGTCAAGGCGTACGTCCTAAGGGAAATAGAGTGGACACTGAGAACAAAGGAAAGTGTATACAATATGAAGGTGTTTGGGTATTCGTACATGGCAGTTGAACAAGCAGGTAAAGCTGCTCAATAACGGTAGACAAAAATAGTTTTGTTTACTGAATACCTGTGGGTGCATCTTTTGGATTTTGTACTGATGGCCATGGAAATCATCGCCATACCCCGGTTACGTACTATTTATGTCTTGTTTAAATTCAAACTTAAAGTTACTTAAAATATTGTGCACGATGTAAGCTTTAACAGTTGTATCTGTTTGCCATCGCTTTGATGTGCACGCTTCACACGCACGGCACGTTGTGTGTAGTCATGATCATGAAGTAATTGAATTTTTTGAAATATTTGTGATAGCAAATTGTCTACCCAATGTTGGAGCAGCCGCGACACTTTCTGTTGTACTTGTGACGAGTGCGCACTCAGTCTTCAAAGCCAGAACAGAAAACCTATGACCTCTTCCTCTGCTGTTAAATTGACGACCAAGAAAAAAGCCTGGGCTCTTCACATATCTTCATCAACATGCACTGTTAATCGTAGAATTTGGCTCAGACGTACCCATAAATCAATGCAGTTCACTGCCCCTATGTTTATGTAATCTTTTGGTATAATGTCTTGTTTCGAAACTCACTGGACAATTTACTAAATGAAAACAACAAAAATGAACGTACAAATTTCTTAAAACATTATGTATATTTGACTGCTCTTCGAGTAATACCACCTGGGCCAGAATGTGGGGAAAAATAGCAACCATCGTTTCTAGACAACCGCCAGATAAAAATTCTAACGGTATACTTTTATGAACGAAACTAGGAATCAATACTGCTCACAACCATATCGACTTCTGACCAAAACGTATATGCCTCGAAACCTAAATAAGAACACAAGCCTGATATAAGAAGACATTATCAGTATTGAAGAAAAGGTTAGCCAATGGAAGAACATGACCCTCCTCATTTAGACCTTCCGCACCATCTAAGCACACTGGATGTCGACAATGAAACGTCGATCGGCTGTCTCAGTGTTGGAGGCCTCTTCCCAGAGACAGAATGGTTCCTGGTGTCAATAAGTAACTGGATGGTTAACAAATAGAAATCAAAAATGCAATCTAAAAGAACAACAAAATCAAGTTATTTAATGTAGAAAATGCCGAAAAAAGCCCTAGAAACAGTTCGACTCATTCCGTGGATCTGAAGGAGTTTAATAAAATCTGATTACTTGCAGTGGCACTATCGATTGGGAAAAATATTAATCAAAATCTTGCTTTAAAATACAAATTCACAGAAGAAATCACACCTTATTATGTATAAACCTAATCCAGATTTAGAGTGGGAATACCAGAAAATATAACAGGACCGATCATTTGTTATAGATGGGAAAATGGATATTAACCGTCCGAAAGTAATATCAACAGATAAACAAGGATAAATAAATTAATTGAGATATATAATCCTTCCAAACACCGTCGGGACTTAACGTGCAAAACAACAGAAATATGCTGAATTTAAAGAGTAAATTGAAACCCTTTGGACCAAGAACCGGATATAGATTTTCCCGAAAGTAACAGCAACTGGTATCATCCAAACGTTACTACACAAGGGCATCAAACAATTAGGCCGACACAGTAATCATAAGAAAGCCATAATACTGAACACGACAGAGAATAGTCCGAAAGTTCGTATGCAATGAGCATGCCAGGCTTGAGCAGGGAACGAATAAATTGCTACATAATATCAAAAATGTTGATGGTGATGATGATAACAGCGACAACAGCAACAACAACAATAATAATAATAATAATAAGAAGAAGAAGAAGAAGAAGAAGAAGAAGAAGAAGAAGAAGAAGAAGAAGAAGAAGAAGAAGAAGAAGAAGAAGAAGAAGAAGAAGAAGAAGAAGAAGAAGAAGAAGAAGAAGAAGAAGAAGAAGAAGAAGAAGAAGAAGAAGAAGAAGAAGAAGAAGCAAAGACAAATAAGAACTGTAATGACAATTTTCAGAAAACATGTTCTTTCATATGCACTTAGATGAACGATACCTGGGACAATAGGGGAAAGTGGAATAAAAGATTACTACAATCTACACAATTGCCAGATAAAACTTCAAAGGATATACTTTCATCAACGAAAGCATGAATTAACATTCTGTGCAAACTTAATCAATTCTAATACGAAGTATACATCAGTAAACCTACATAACAGCACATTCCAGAAAATAATGAAAGCATCATCACCATTGAAGAAAATGGAAGGACCGAACTCTGCATTGAAGCATTTCCCACGATCTGCGCAATTTATATGCCAGCAAGGAAATTTCGGACGCCTGACTCAGAATTGGATACATCTTTCAAGAAACAAAAGGGTTCCTTGTAGCAATACAGGTCCGAAGCTTAACAGGTACAACCATTTCAAACACATAACATACAGGAATTAAAAAGAGATACATCCAGTAATATTTAGAATTATAATAGAAAATTGAAACACTTTGCCCCGATTGCAATAACACAACTGATATCACCACAAACAGTAAGAGCCACACACTAATACCTTTGCAAGTCGTCAGAAAAGCACAATACGAAACACGACCAGAATAGTCTGAAAGTTTCCACCAATTGACAGAGGAACCTGCTTCAAACTTTTCACAGTTTGAGGAGAAAAAATTAAATTGCCAAATAATAATAACACTGATGCTGTCAAATCTGTACCGAGATTAAAGGAGTGTCTGTTCAGCGTCTGCTCTCCATGTTAGGGAAGGTTACAGTAAAATCTAGTTGAAAGAACAGTGAGCAAAATGCTTTCGCAGCTTTCGGGATAGAGATATATCGACAGTAGAGAGAGATACGGACACTGTTTGGGGATCGCCAATGCACGTCTGGAGCTAGGTCTGGGCATGACAGTCAGCGAACAGGCAATGGCGTACTGCTGATGACAAATAAATAAGTCATAAGTAGTAAATGTCAATAACATTATATGAAGAGCCCTTGATGAGTCATTGGTAAAATGAGTTAATATGCTGTGAGAAAAGTTCAGTGATGGAGCGAGTGGATTTGAGTGAAGTTGTCCCCTCTAATTCAAGAGCATGATGATTTCGATGGAATAACTGTCCCTGAACCTGACGGTGTGGATCCTAAGGTTCCTGAAGCGTAATTCCTGATGGCAGCAGCCGGAGAAGAGCAAGCCCGGTACGGCGGATGGCCTTGTTGATGGAAGAAGGTGTTCGTGAAGGAAAGTGTTGTACCAGTATAGGTACCTGTCATACGGGTGGACGTTGGGAGTGGACCCAATAGCAAGACACAGACACTGAACTACCAGGAACAGGACCAGACGTGAGAAGTAAGCAAGGGAAGAGAGGAAGCAAGGACGCTGAACACCAGACAGGCCCCGGACAAGACAAGAACTTCGGGCCTGGGCTAGTACTTGACGAGGTTAGCGGAACCAGGACAAGGAACTCGGAACGTGAAGCCTGGGCTTGGACTCTGAGCCGGAGACTGGACACGGACCCGGAACCTGGGTCTTGAGTCGGGCTCGGACTCCAGAAACAGGCGAGGACAAGACATGGCTACAGGGCGAGGAGAAGCAACAGGACTGGAATTGAGACTCCTGGACAGGACAAGGGAACACCAGCACAGGACGAGGGAATCCCAGCACCGAGCTGGGAGAGGTACATCAACAAGACAGAACACAGAGCCCTGGTCGAGGGAGAACAGGAACGCAGACACAGAGTCGAGGGAGAGACAGGAACATGAATCAGCGAGCCGGGACCCCTCCTTGGGTACAGGACTTATGGCCGGGACAAATTACACAAAACACAGAGCCGGAACCCCTCCTTGGGTACAGGACTTATGGCCGGGACATATTATACAAATCACAGAGCTGGGACCGCTCCTGGGACACAGGATGTAGGGCCGGGACTCATTACAAAGAAGGCTGAACACCACGAGGCAGTTCTTAACGCGAGGTAGCAGCAGAGCGGCCGGACCAATCTAGCGAAGGTGTGGACACGGATAGATAGTTACAAACAGGCCCAGGGTCCAGATGCAGTCAAGGCGAGGCAAGGATCCAGACATAGTCAAGGCGAAGCAAGACTCCAGGCAGAGGCAAGGCTGCACGCTAAGGCCAAACGAGTTAAGGCTGCAGACCGAGGCAATGCGAGGCAAGTCTAGAATTCAGGCGAGGCAAGGCGAGGCAATGCTCCAGGCGAGGCATGACGAGGCAAGGCAAGGCTCCTGGCGGAGAAAAGTGGATGCCCCTGTCACAGGCTGCAGGGCAAGGCTGCAGGCACAGGTTGCAGGCAGAGTTTCAGGCGGAGTTTGCAGGCAGTGCTTCGGAGGGAAGGAATGGAAATGTTCAGCCTCAGGGTACCGGCAATTACGCCCTGACTTACCCAACGGAGGAATGGACCGGGAGGGACAGATCCCACTGTAAGGTCATGGCAAGTATGGCCTGACTTACCCGACGGAGACTAGGGCAGGATACCCACGAGACAAACCCACACAGAGGCAAGGACATGATATAGACAAGACGAACCAACAACCAGCCTCGAACCCAGGGCCACTTACTTTCCCGGCCCATTAACGAGAATCAGGTGACTGCGAATAAGCCCAAATGAAAGAAAAAACGCCGGTTGACCCGGAGCCCGGCGTCCACGGACCGGAACATAAGCTGGAACGCGGACTTGACAGACCGGACCATGACAGTACCAGCACAGACTGGGCGTATCGACTACATTTTATATGATTTTCAGTTCAAGATCGTTGATCACTCTAAATCAGTCCGGGATTCAAACTGTCAATGTACTCCTCTCTGAATGTTTAAGATTTCGTCAACATGCCTAAGCTTTGGAAGTAAATACATTGCTGTGCTTTCATCACGATGGCTCTTATGTGCTCGGCCCAGTACAGATCCTGAGACGGAGACGGTGGAATTTGAAGTTGGTGTTCCTCTCATCCTTTGATCCCCTGATAAGGAGTAGCTCATGGACCACCGGTTTATTCCTCCTGAGGACAATGATCAACTACTTGGTTCTGCTGACATTGAATAAGAGGCTGTTGTTGTGACACTATTCAGACAGTTTTCCAATCTCCATCCTATATGCTCCGACATATCCCACTTACAGTGTTTTGTATTCACTCGACACTTCCTTTGTCGTCATCATTGTGTTCTGATTTGGGAGCTGGTGACAGACATGTATCGTAGACATTTTCCGTTGTATGTTAATATAACTTCACCTCTTCCTGCGTTAAATTCCTCTCCTTGTCACATTACTAACAGCAATCTCAACTCAGACTGCAAAGAGTTTATAGACATGAAATGAAACTTACTGCAAGGAAGTTGGAGGCGAACTTAAAAGTGTCAACGAGCTCAGCATGCGTGCAGGAAGCAGCGCCAATACAGTCGTCGATGTACTGAAGTAAAAGTGGGGGACGGATACCAGTATATTCTTGGAACATGGACGGTCCCACATAGCCAACAAAAAGGTAGGCATAGCTGGGACCCAAACGGGTGCCCATGGCTACACCTTTAGATTGAAGGAAGTGGGAGTAGCCAAAGGAGAACTTGTTATGAGTAAGAAGCAGACGGAAGCGAGTGACGGTAGAGGGGAAATGGTTGAGTCTGTAATCCAAAAAGAAACGGAGAGCTTTGAGACCTTCCTGGTGGAGGATGAATGTAAATAGGGAGATGGTGAAAATAAGACGGTTTGGGCCAGGAAACTTGAAATCATTGAAAAAATTCAGAGTATGAGAAACGTCACGAACATAGGAGAGAAGGGATTGAACGAGAGGGGATAAATCAGTGTCGAGGTATGCAGCAATGATTTCGGTAGGCAGAAGCAAACAGAAACGATGGTCTCCTTGGATAGGCAGACTTGTGGATCTTGTACAGGAGGTAGAAACGGGAAGTGCGCAGAGTGGGAACTATGAGGTTTGTGGCAGTGGAAAGGAGATCCCCAGAGCTGATAGGGTTGGTGATGGTGTAGGAGACAAAGGCCTGGTGCTTCTTAGAGGAGTCATGTTCGAGGGGTAAGTAAGAGGTAGTATCAGAGAGTTCTTGTTGTGCCTCGACAAGTAAGAGGTCAGTGCGCCAGACTGCAACAGCGCTCTTCTTATCAGCGGGTTTTATGGTAAGGTTAGGATTAGTGCGGAAGGAGTGGAGAGCAGCGCGTTAGGAAGGAATGAGGTTGGAACTGGAACACGGTGTGGTGAAGTCGAGATGGCTAATGTCCAGTCGGCAGGTAGCAGGCAGATGACCAGACCGGGATGTCCATGATGAGGAGAAGTGTTGAAGTCGTGAGATTGGCCATTGCTTGGGGTGGGAGAGTCCTTGCCAAGAAGTAAGCTCCAAGACGGAGCCGGTGGACGAAAAGTCAGATGTGTGTGTGTGTGTGTGTGTGTGTGTGTGTGTGTGTGTGCCTGGAGGGGGTGATTATTTCTGTCCTGCTCCTTTTTCTATGCAGAGTTGATGTTGATTGGTGTTGATTGGGCGCTTGCTACTCCCAATTCTAGGAGCCGGGGGCTGATGGCACCTCTGCTTCGCCCATTTTCCCGAGGACCCGGTTGGTCAGCAGAATTACTTCCTCGTATATATCTGATCTTCCGCTCTTTCCAGTCCTCATTACGCTTCCTATGTTCTTGTCTCCGATGTTCCGTTCTTGCTGCTATTTGTTTGACGGTCTGCCCTTTACTTCCAGTTCCTTTTATTTTCGGCAGCCAGTAGTCTCTTGGATGGTGTCTTGTGAGTCTTCTTCGTCTTGACTGGTCGCCATCATTATTCCTGCCTTTCCCTCCTTACATACTCCGCAGAGTCCTTCTGGTCCTTTGGCGTGGACTGGGGTGTTTCGGCTGCAAGTGGAATTTCGATGTGGTCGGCTTTTCTTCAGGAGCAGTTTTTAACACGATGTCGGACGTGGCCTCTGCACTGGGGAAGGCTGCGTCATGTTTGTCCGATCAGTATCAGTGCCAGCTACTCTTGCTATTGTCTGTCCGTAGGCACCAATACGTTTTGGGCAGACTTTTTTGCAGCATTTGCTTTCTTGACAGTCCTCTTTCTGGTGGCTCTCCTGTCTGCAGATAATGTAGATGTCCTTTCGGAAGATATCTCTTCCTGTCTACGCACTGGTAGATGCAGCCTTTGAAGCTGGACGTTGACTGCAGAAATAGAATTTTCTCAGATAGCATGAGCATTCACCCTTACGTCAGCACGTCAAATTCTTATTGGCCATAAGCATCCACAGAAAATTCTGTATATTTTGGACTTCTTTTCACCTTAAGTAACTCTGTTATTGATTGTTGTCAGGTACTGAAATCTAAATACTGAAGTGAAAAAAAAATAATCTGAAAAAAATCTAAATTAATTGTGCTGTCTTTCCTTAAAGTACCTGCATAGTATTTTATGATAGTAATAAGTAATATGTTTTGGATCATCCCTGCCGTTCTTCTAAATCCCTGTCATTAAGAGCAATTCAACTCCGCATTTCATTCCAACACGAGTAGTTCCTCTACGTTGTTTAGAGATACGGCTCGGAATAACCAACTCCCCCCCCCCCCACCCCCCGGCTCGTCGAGACGCACCACCAGTTAATCCGTACAACCCGATTTGAAACTAAATCTATTGAGGGAACAATTTCCAATGTCCAATTAAACAAGCTGATATTTCTTTGGGCTGTGTGAGAAAAGCGCAGCATCCGGCCAATACCCACGCATTTCAAGGGGAGGATTTGTCGAGACTCTGTCCAGAATATGTCGGGATTAAACTCCGAATCAAACTGTAATAATGTCGCCCTTACTGGTGTGCTCCATTGTAGAATCCATTGTAGTAATAGTTGTGTTCTGTGCTTTATTTCTTAGACATAAAATGTAGTGAAGGTAGATTTCTAACAACGCGTGAGCAGTGTGCTTTCCTACATCATACTGGGTAATGAGTATGACTATTGGGAAGTAATTTTGTGGCAGTATAAACTTTGAGCAGTCCATAATTGGAGTACTATGTCCTTTTCTTGATGACTTAGACAGAGTAGGTATTGAAAGGGAAATGTCAAGGACTAAGAAAGCGTAGGACTAAAATGAGATGAAGAAAGTTTAGCTCAGATAAATGAGGCAAAGATAATTAGTACACTAGATTGCACAGAATTTACAAGGTGGCTACAAAATGCCGCCAGAATGTGTTGTTGAGGAAAGGTGAAGTGCATATACCCATCAATCAATTGGAAAGAATTATGTGTATGGACGGAACGAAGGATATGAACATTCTGCAGATAATGCCATTCAGCTTGTATGGCGTTATCGTTGGTCCAGACATGAACCAGACAAGGTCTTCGAACAGCCCCTTCGCGGAACAGACGCCGCCAGACGCTTGCTGACGCTAAGTCAGGGTCCACGGAGTGTGACTAAATAGGCCATCGAATGCCACCCCAGCAGCCGACTCAGGATAGAACGACGAAGCCCTAGGGGAGGTGTTCCGATATGGTCTCTCAGAAAAGATTAAGGACGAACTGTCAGCGAAAGATGACCGAAGACCCTGACCTCTCCAGGGTACCTGCTGAATACCACGACCTGGAACAAGTGTTCAGCAAACAACAAGCACTGGCCCTGCCTCCGCATAACCCTTATGACTGTGCCATCGACCTTCTTCCTGGGTTCCCGCTACCCACCAGTCGCCTCTATAACTTATTTCGACCAGAGAGGGAGGCCCTGGAGATAAAAGTGGGCGAGTCCCTCGCAGCGGGCCTCATCAGGCCCTCTTCCTTTCCTGTGGCCGCCGGGTTCTTTTTTGTGGAAAAAAAAGATGGATCGCTTTGCCACTGCATCGATTATCGAGGCTTGAACAATATAACTATTAAGAATAAGTACCCACTACTTCTAATAGTGCAGCCTTCGACCCCTTACACGGAAATACCATCTTCTCCAAGCTGGACCTATGGAATGCCTTCCACCCCGTTAGGGTACGGGGAGGGGATGAGTGGAAGACAGCCTTTAACACACTTCTGGGCCATTTTGAATATCTCGTAATGCCGTTTGGCCTTGCTAATGCTCCGCCGTTTTCCATGGCTTTATCAACGATGTATTAATTTAACTAGGATCAATATAACCCTTCTCTCCTGCATACCATATTTTATTTCATTACCCATTTAAGAGTGTCCAAAATGTCCGCCGTGCTTCTGCCTCTATCACCACCCCTAGGAGAAATTGTTTCATGCACCCTCGATTCCCTGACTAATACATTTCTCCAATCACCTTTAAATTACGCTTCGTTGTCGTGGCCATTGTGACCCTGGGAAGTCTCTGGCCACCCATACTTATAAAATTCATATTGTACATTTCTATTAACTCGCCACTTTCCCTGCTGCGCTCCAAAGAGAAAATCCACAGTCTTCTTTTTCTGTATTTTTGCCCTTCGGCCAGTAGGGAAAAAAAATGCTGTAATTCGGAAAGACCACACCCGAGCTTAAAGAGTGGCGCAAGGCAGGTGTCAGAAGGTGAAATACATTCTTTATTTATCATTAGGTACAAAAATGACAAAACGAACATTTAGTTTGTCTGCCTGGTATTTCTCGTCTATTTTTCCAAGATGAGCCACTGAAATAGCATGTATTGCGGGAATATGGACAGATAAAGTTCATTGAATTTTCTTGACTACTTGATAATATGTATAAATGCGACGTTGCTTATTACAGTTCAATAGTTCAATGTTCTATCTAATGTCGGAGAATGTATACAATATACAACCTTATTTTCTTGTTCTTCGCACACATCCACAAAAGCAGATGGATATTCCACAATGAGTGACAGTGTGAAAGAAAGAGAGAGAGAGAGAGAGAGAGAGAGAGAGAGAGAGAGAGAGAGAGAGAGGGAGGGAGAGAGAGAGAGAGAGAGAGAGAGAGAGAGAGAGAGAGAGAGAGAGAGAGAGAGAGAGAGAGAGAGAAGTTTTCCTTGAAACCATACATAGATATAGTTGAACGAGACAACGTTCCTCAGGGACCAAGGCGTAAAACATTCAAATATATCCAGCAGCCATTCAAAAGAAAGTGAAAAACAAATTCAAAAGAAGTGCATAGTACATGAAAATTGGTCTCAGACTGAGCAACTTTGATGACACAAATAATGGAAGTGTTGCGGATAGTGTGTGAAGGGCTGTCAGAGGTTGCAGCGCGGCATCGATAAGATGTTAAACTGGGTTGAGAAGTGGCAGATGGAGTTCAACCCAGATAACTGTGAGGAGGTTCATCTTGGTAGGTCAAATATGATTTCAGAATTTAGTATTAATGGTAAGACTCCTGGTGGTGTGGAGGATCAGAGGAACTTGGGGTCCGAGTCCACAGGACATTCAAGGCTGCTGCGCAGGTTGACTGTTTGTTTAAGAAGGCATACAGTGCATTGGCCTTCATCAACCGTGGGATTGAGTTCAAAAGCCTAGAAGTCATGTTACAGCTGTATGGAACTCCGGCCAGACCCCACTTGGAGCACTGTGTTCAGTTCTGATCACCTCACTACAGGACGGATGTGGAAGCTACAGAAAATTTGCAGAAGATAGGTTGAATGTAGTTGGCCTTTTCTTCTTGAAGCGACAGAGGATGAGAGGTGACCTGATAGGTGACGAGAGGCATTGATCATCTCGATAGTCAGAGGCTTTTTTCCATGGGTTGTAGTGGCTAATACGAGAGGGCGCATTTTTTAGGTGCTTGGAAGTAGGTACTGAGGTGATGTCGGGATAAGTTTTTTTATGCAGAGTGGTGAGTGCATGGAATGGGCTGCTGGTGACAATGGTGGAGACAGATACAATATATATATATTCTTGTAAATGGCTCCTGAATAGGTACATTGAGCTTAGAAAAATAGGGGGCTATGGGTCACCCAGGGTAATTTCAAAGGTAAGTGCATGTTCGGTATGTATTCTATGTTTCTAATGTGCCAAGCAGCAGCGACAGCCGAGTGGAGGTTTATGACAATGCCAGTGGGATAACTTTTGGAACACCATATAACCATATAACAATTACAGCACGGTAACAGGCCATCTCAGCCCTTCGAGTCCGTACCGAACGCTTACTCTCACCTTGTCCCACCGACCTGCAGATGACCCTCCATTCCTTTCCTGTCCATATAACTATCCATTTTTTTTAAAACAATATCGAACCTGCTTCTGCCACTTCTACTGGAAGCATATTCCTCACAGCTAACACTCGCTGAATAAGAAAGTTTCCCTTTGTGTTACCCCTAAACTTTTGCCTTTTAACTCTCAGCTCCTGTCCTCTTGTTTGAATCTCCCCTACTGTCAATGGAGAAAGCCTATCCACGTCAACTCTATCTATCTCCCTCATAATTTGAAATAGCTCTATCAAGTCCCCCCTCAACCTTCAATGCTCCAAAGAATAAAGCCCTAACTTGTTCAACCTTTCTCTGTAACTTAGGTACTGAAACCCAGGAAGCATTCGAGTAAATCTCCTCTGTAGTCTTTCTATTTTGGTGACATTTTTCATATAATTCGGTGTCCAGAACTGTACACAATACTCCAAATTTGGCCTCACCTATGCCTTGCACAATTTTAACTTTACATCCCAACGCCTATGCTCAATGAATGCTCTGATTTAAAAAGGCCAGCTTACCAAAAGCTTTCTTCACCAGCCTATCCACATGAGATTCCACCTTCAGGGAACTATGCATCATAATTCCTGGATCACTCTGTTCTACTGCATTCCTCAATGCTCTACCATTCCTTAATGTCCTATTTTAATTAGTCCAACCAAAATGTAGCACCTCACACTTATCAGCATTAAACTCCATCTGCCATCTTTCAGTCCGCTCTTCTAACTGGCCTAAATCTCTCTGGAAGCTTTGAAAACCTACTTCATTATCCACAACACCACCTATCTTAGTATCATCTGCAAAATTACTAATCCAAATTACCACCCATCATCCAGATCATTAATGTATATGACGAACTACATTGGACCCAGTACAGATCCCTGAGGCACACCACTAGACAACGGCCTCCAACCCGACAAACAGTTATCCGCAACTACTTCCTGGCATCTCCCATCCATCCTCTGTTGAATCCATTTTACTAGTTTGATATTAATACCTAACGATTGAACCTTCCTAACTAACCATCCGTAAGGAACCTTGTCAAAGTCCTTACTGAAGTCTATATAGACAACATCCACTGCTTTACCCTCGTCAACCTTCTTAGTAACCTCTTCAAAAAATTCAATGAGTTGTCAAACTTGAACTTCCATGCACAAATCCATGTTGACTGTTCCTAATCAGACCCTCTCTATCCAGATAATTATGTATACCATCTCTAGGAATACTTTCCATTAATTTGCCAACCACTGACTTCAAACTTACAGGCCGATAATTGCTAGGTTTACTCTTAGAACCCTTTTTAAACAATAGAACCACATGAGCAATATGCCAATCCACCGGCACAACCCCTGTTTCTAATGACATTTGAAATATTTCTGTCACAGCCCCTGCTATTTCTACACTAACTTCCCTCAAGGTCCTAGGGAATATCCTGTCAGGATCTGGAGACTTATCCACTTTTATATTATTTAACAGCGCCAGTCCTTCCTCTCCTTTAATCATCATAGTTTTTATAACTACCCTACTTGTTTCCCTTACCGTACACAATTCAATATCCATCTCCTTCGTGAATACTGAAGAAAAGAAATCGTTCAAAATCTCTCCCATCTCCTTTGGCTCCACACATAGCTGTCCACTTTGATTCTCTAAGGGAACAATTTTATCTTTCACTATCCTTTTGCTATTTATATAACTGTAGAAACCCTTTGGATTTATTTTCATCTTACTTGCCAAAGCAACCTCATATCTTCTTTAAGTTTTTCTAATTTCTTTCTTAAGATTCTTTTTATGTTCTTTATATTCCTCGATCACCTCGTTTACTTCATGCTGCCTATACTATTGTAGATCTCTCTCTTTTTCCGAGCCAAGTTTCCAATATCCTTTGCAAATCATGGTTCTTTCAAACTTTAAACTTGTCCTTTCAACCTAACCGGAACATAAAGATTCTGAACCCTCAAAATTTAACCTTTAAATGATCTCCATTTCTCTATTACATCGTTCCCATAAAACAAATTGTCCCAATCCACTCCTTCTAAATCCTTTCGCATCTCCACAATGTTAGCCTTTTTCCAATCTAAAATCTCAACTGGTGAATATACTCCCACAGACTGCAAACGATTTTCATATAACAAGACATTTAATCCTGGAATTATTTTCATGAACCTCCTTTGAACCCTGTCCAGGTTCAGTTTCAGCTCGTCCTTTCTAAGACTGGATCCCTAACTTGCACACAGTACTCCAAGTAAGGCCTCACCAGTGTTTTATAAAGTCTCAACATTACGTCATTGCCTTTATATTCTAGTCCTCCTGAAATGAATGCTAACATTACATTTGCCTTTCTCAGTACTGACTGAAATTACGTAGAGAATCCTGCACACTGCTTCCCAAATCCTTATTTTTTTTTGTATTTTCTCTGTCTTTAGAAAACAGATAATTATCTTATTACTTCTATCAAATTGCATGACTATAAACTTTCCGACACCATATTCCATCTACCACTCCTTTGTCTATTCTCCTAATCGGTTTAAGTCATCGTGTAGCCTCTCAATTTTAGCAAAACTGCATGCCCCTCCATCTATTTCTGCATCATCTGCACACTTTGTGAAAATGCCATCAATTCTATCATTCAATCATTGACTTATGACAGAAAAAGTATTGGTCCCAAAACAGTCATCCGTTTTCTGCTTCTCTCTTGTTTTGAATAGTGAAGTGGCCATTACTAGTTTCTAGTCTTCTTGAAGCATTCCAGATTCTTCTCATTCTTGAAAGATCATGTAAACTCCTCCATACTCTGTTCAGCCACATGTCTCAGAACACTGGTGTGTACACCATCTGATCTGGGCCACCTGTCAAACTTCAGACTTCCAGGATTCCCTAGAACATTCTCTATAGTAATCGTAACTTCACAGACTTTATGACCCGGGCATCTGGAACTTTCACCATGATGCTTGTATTTTCCACAGAGAGAATTGATGGAAATATTTTTTTAATGGCGTTCTTTTCTTGGGTAATAGAATATAAGAACAGGGATGTGTTGTTAAGGCTCTACAAGGCACTTGTGACATCACAATTGGAGTATTGTGTGTAGTTTTGGGCTTCTTACTTTAGAAAGGATATACTGACATTGGAGAGAGTTCAGAGAAGATTCACGAGAATAATTCCAGCAATGATACGTTTACCATATCAGGAACGTCTGGCAGCTCTTGGGCTGTATTCCCTGGAGTTCAGGAGAATGGGGGTTGGGGGGTGGGGAGAGTGGATTTCATAGAAATCATTCCGAATGTCAAAAGGCCTAAACAGATTAGGTATGGCAAAGTTATTTCCTATGGTAGGGCATTCTAGGACAAGAAGGCACGACTTCAGGATTGAAGGACGTCCACTTATAACAGAGATGCGGAGAAATTACTTTAGTGAGAGGTTGATATATCTGTGGAATTTGTTGGCACAAGCCTCTGTGGGGGCCAAGTCACTGGGTGCATTTAGTTTCTTGATTTGACAGGACATCAAAGGGAATGGGGAGAAGGCAGGGGAGTGGGGATGACTGGTAGAATTGGATCAGCCATGATTGAATTGCGAAGCAGAATCGATGGGCTGAATGACCAACTTCTGCTCCTGTATCTTATGGTCTTATGGTCTTGAGGTCTTAAGGTCATCCGCCATTTCACTGTCCCCAATTACATCCCTCTAGCATCCTTTTCCAGTAGCCCGTTATCGACCTTCACCTCCATTTTACACCTTATGTATCTCAGGAAACTTTCGGTATCATCTTCAATATTACTGGTTAGCTTACACTCGTATTCCATCTAGGTCTTCCCCATGACATTTTAGTTGCCTTCATTTGGCATTCAAAAATTCCACTCCCCTAACTTCCCACTATTTTTTCTTCTGTTATATGCCCTCTCCTTGGCTTTTATCTTGAGTTTGAGTTCCCTTGTAAGCCATGGTTATGTCATCTTGTCTGTAGAATACTTCTTCCACTTTGGAGTGTATATATCCTGTGGCTTCCAAATTACTACCAGATATTCCAGCAATTGCTGCTCTGCCATTATCCCTTCCAGTGTTCATATCCAATCCATTCTGGTCAACTCTTCTCCAATGCCTCTGCAATTTCCATTTCTCCTTGGTAATACTGATACAACTCATTTTAGATTCTGCTTCTCAAATTTCAGGGTGAATTCTATTATGTTATAATCACCTCCCCTGAGGGTTCTTTTACTTAAGCTCTATTATCTATTCCAGTTCATTGCACAACTGAATAACTTTTCCCTTAGTGGGCTCAACCATGAGGTGCTCTAAACACCACCTCGCCGACATAATAAAAAAGATGAAAAGCCAAGGAGGTAGATCTTTTCTGCCCACTTATCTTTACTCTCCACTGGTTCAAATTCACGCTAATCACAAGAATGATGTTCATATCGTTTGTTCAGGTGGATGTGCTTGGGCAGATTGCACGCCCTCTTACACCTGTTACTTCTGCAGTCGTAAACAACCGAAACAAAATATACTGAAAAGATGAAATTTCTGACAATCGCCCAATAATTGTCTTTGCAGCAATGACCACTCGTCCCAATTTGAATCCCGCTGGCTCCGGCGATTCTAATATTTGATATTAAGTCATTTGTGATTGTTGGAGTTCGAATCTAGTTTGACAGATCTGATGTCGCTTTGCCACTATTTGCCAATTAGTGTGAAGTAAGAGTGGTAACACATTTGCTGAAATCCTTATTGTCCGATGATGTACTTGAACCAGGATGTTGAAAAATTCCGAGAAGTATTATATCCAACTGCATCTAATGGAGTTGTTGATATTACAGGATGTGGACATTGGGGTAACAGTCTACGTATTGATCTTAAAAAATGACCTTGAAAGAGTGCAGTTAATGAATCTCTGAAGTATGTCCGTTGGACTTTGGGAAAGGACTACTAATCTCCTTGTGAAGAGTAATGATTAATTCACATGATGTGCTGTAATCATATACTCTGATATGAAGAAAAAGTGTATGTTGCTATTTTTCTGATGCTTTAATGCAATTTTGGGAGTTAATTCCGAAGTCCAGATCCAGGAAGGTATGGATTTGAACAAAATCACCATTACATTCTTGAATATATTCTGAAGAACACCGAATTTATATTGCTTTTCACTTCAGCATAATTTAATTCGTTTGCAACAGAGAGAGCTCTGTTTTCTTATAACCTGATGTTAGCTATTGTCCTGGTGTATTCTCACAGACTGGAGCTGCCCTCAACTGGTAGAATATGGAACAGCAGTGTGATTCACATATGTCTGTGTTCAAAGCAAGTTAAACACTTTCTATTTTCCGGAATTTCCATCAAGACAGATAAAGACATCAGTCCAGTGGGAGTTGCTACAAAGCTATACTCTTATTTTTTCCTGTACTTTCAGCTCACAGTGGACCATAGGCCTATGATGGACTGAGAAGTGGCAAATGGAGTTCAACCCAGATAAGTGTGAGGTGGTTCATTTTGGTAGGTATGAAGACAGAAGGTGATCAGAGGGATCTTGGGATCTGAATCTATAGGCCACTCAATGCTGCTGTGCGGGTTGACCCTGTGGTTAAGAAAGCACACGGTTCCTTAGCCTTCATCAAACGTCGGATTGGGTTTCGGAGCCGAGAGGTAATGTTGCAGCTACATAGGATCCTGGTCAGACCCCACTTGGGGTACTGTGCTCAGTTCTGGTCACATCACTATAGGATGGACATGGAGACCATAGAAAGGGTGCAGAGGAGATTTACAAGGATGTTGCTTGTATTGGGGAGCATGCCTTATGAGAAACAGGTTGACTGAATTCGGCCATTTTTCCTTGGAGCGATGGAGGGCTGAAATGGCTAGCACGAGAGGGCACGTTGCTTGTAAGTAGGTACAGAGGAAATATCAGAAATAATTTTTTTAAGCAGTGGGTGGTGAGTGCATGGAATGGGCTGCTGGTGACGGTTGTGGAAGCGAATACAATAGGGTCTTTTAAGAGACGTCCGGACAGGTATATGAAGCTCAGCAAAACAGAGGGCTATGGGTAACCCTAGATAATTTTTCAGATAAGGACATGTTCGACACAGCTTTGTGGGCCAAAAGGACTGTATTGTGCTGTAGACTTTCGATGTTTCTATGTATTCACTAGAATTAAGAAGAATAAGGGATTTCTCATCGAAACGTACCAAGTGTTGAAAGGACGAGATTACGTGGATGTGTGGAGTATGTTCCTATGGTGGGTTTCCTGTGAGGAGCGACCTTTTAGATCAGATGTAAGGGAGAATCCTATTTTAGCCAGAGAGCAGTGAATCTGCTGTGGTTCTGTGTGCTGTGCACTGTGATGGAGGTCAGGTCCGTGGCTATTTTTAAAGTGGAAGTTGAAAGTTTCGTGATCGGTCAGGACATCAAATGATATGGCAAGTAGTGGAATCAGGAATCAGCTATGATGGAATGGTGAAGCAGACTCGATGGTATGAATACCCTAAATCTGCTCCTATGCCTTATGTCATATGTTTCGATACAACTTAGCACTGAGTATCACTGTTCGAATTTCAGGTTGCAGCTGAATAAAACATTAAACTGGCCAAATCTTGGAAATGTCCTCTTTGACAAGGTGCTACACATAACGCTAATTAACAAGGTATGAGCCCATGTTATTACTGGAGCGATTCTAATATGGAGAAAACTGTGCCTGAGTGGCAGGGAGCAGAGAGGTGATGAAGGGATCTCTTTCTGACTGGCAGCAGGTTACTGTCTGTATTCCACAGAGGTCTGTATTAAACCTATCCTTTTTGCCTTGTATGTCAATGATTTGGGTTATGGATTTGGTGGCTTATTTGGAACGGTTGCGGACGATATGAAGATAATTGGTATGGCAGGCAGTTTTGAAGTAGAGAGCCTACAGAATGACACACAGATTAGGAGACTGTAACGATGAGGCAGATAGAATACTGTGTCGTTAAATACGAGGTCATGCACTTTTGTGGAAGAAATAAAAGCGGAGACTATTTTCTAAATGGTAAGAAAATTCAGACATTTAAGAGGCATGGGACGATGAGGGACTCGGTGCAGTGTTCTGTAAAGGTTAATTTGCTGACTGAACCTGTGATGAGAAGGCAAATGCGATGTTCACATTCATTTAAGAGGATTAGATTATAAAAGCAAGGATGTAATGTTAAGACTTTATAAAACACTGATGAGGGCTCGCTATTAGTACTGTGAGCAATTTTGGGCCTCCTATCCTAGAAAGGATGTGTTGAAACTGGAGAGGCTTCAAAGGAGTTTCAGAGAAGTGCTCCCAGGATTGAATAACTTTTAAGATGAAGAGCGTTATATGGCTCTCAGTATTCTCACTAGAATTCAGAAAAATGAGCGGTGACCTAGTTGAAACGTATCGTATGATTGGCAGAGTGAATGCAGAGAGGTTGCTTCCTCTGGTGGGAGAGTCTGTTGATGTCAAGTCTTTAAGACAGATTTTGATGGATTCTTGATTGGTCAGGGCATGATTCAGCGAGAAGGCAAGAGACTGGGCTGAGAGAAAGATTGGATCAGCCACGACGAAATAGTGTAGAATGCTCGATGGACCAGATATCAGAGTTCTTCTCCTTTATCTTATGGATGATTGGCCTAATTCTGCTCCTATTCCTTATTGTCATATGGTGTTATGGGTTCTGATAAATGCAACAATGCATCTAAACTTATCTGCATTGTTTTGTTTTTCTCAACCAAACGATAAGGCGTGCTTCCTGAGGGAGATAGAGTGGCTAATGTGAACAAGTGCAGGGGACCTGCAGTGGCAAAGGTATTTGGGTAATTGGAGAAGGTTCAGTTGAAAAAAAAGAGGGACATCTGTGCAATAACGGGCCTGATGTATCTGTGTGGCAGGAACCGGCTGGAACAGGAGAAACTCTTCCTATAGACCTATTTCATTGTTAAATGTTGACTTTAAAATCTTACAAGAAGATCAAATGGGTTTTGGAAAAGGCCGAAGATCATCTATCAATATCAGGAGATTACTTAATGTGATTCAGGCATGTCAGCGACAAGCAGTAGACAACATGGTGGTTTCCTTAGATCCAGAAAAGGCCTTTGATTGTGTCGAATGGCCTTACCTTGTTTTCACTTCAGAACGATTTGGATTGGACATTAGTTTTATTAAGTGGATGAAGGCTCTTTATAATGAACCTTTGGCTGCAATTCTCACTAATAGTATTATGTCAAATAATTTTAGTATTCTGAGGGGCAGCCAGCAGGGCTGCCCTTTATCACTCCTACTTTCACACTAGTGATCCAGCCATTGTCTGAGGCTATTCGGCGAGACCCCAGAATATCTGCTCCAGAATTAGAAGTAAAGTCACATAAAATTACATTGTATGCGGATGATGATCTAATTTTCTTATCACACCTTGCAATATCAGTGCACCACCTTATACAATGCACCAATTCATTTAGCACCTTTTCAGGTTATAAAATCAACTTTACCTAATCAGTGGCTATGCCTCTGGGGAATCTGCAGCAGATACCTGACACTCAGGGTGTTTTCCTGTTTAAATGGTCACAAACAGGTTTTGGGTACTTAGGCATATTTATTATACGAACATTTGATCAAGTGTTCAAAGCTAACTTTACACAGTTATTTGACAAAATCAAACAGGATCTTGAGCGATAGAACACTCTTCCCATTTCTTGGCTTGGGCGAATATCCATGCTCTAAATGAACATTCTTACTCATCTGCTCTACCCAGTATGAATGATTCCAGTTATTTTTCCCCAACACATACTTAAAAAAATAAATGGCTGGTTTGTTTCTTTCATCTGGAACAAACAAGTCCCTGTATTGAAATGTCTAATTTACAGCTTTCCAGTAGTTTGTGGGGGGGGGGGGGGGGGGGTGGTGTCCTGGATTTCCAGGCATCAAAAATATCTACTAAGTTCCTTTTTGTCTTATGTGGTTGACTGTGTTTGCAGGGACCCCTCCTCAATTTGGGTAGACTTTGAAGCCTCACCAGCAAAATGCCCTCTTATTAATTTGCTTTTCCTCAATAAGATGAAACTATGTAAGGAATATTATCACAACCAAATAACAATTAACACACAGGTCTTGGAGGGCAATGTGACAAATTGAGGGTTTTGCAATGATATTTTCTTCTTTCACTCCAATACCCGGCTTTTCAGCCTGGCAAAATAGATTGTGGATTTTAATTTGGTAGGTCTAAGGGTATTTTCTATCTAGGAAATTTGTTTGATGAAGGAACGATTATGTCTTTTAGTCAAATACCCATCAAGGATCTTTTTCATTTCTTTCAGATGAGAGAAATCTGAAGATAAGAGATTATGTACAGAAAAGAAAACATCATTGATAACTGATTTTTATAGTTCTGACATAGTACAGAGGATGTTTTGCTCTAAAGGTGAAGTCTCCCTCGGAACATTTTACAGCATCCTGAGGGAATGTACTTGTGAGAGGCTGAGCAGCTAGGGCGTGTCTGGAAGGAAGAGCTGGGAGTAGCAATTATAGCTGAAACATGGGAAGACATTTGTGATAATGCAAACAAAATTTCAGTTTGTAGCAGAACTAAAGCATTGCACCTCAAAATTCCGCACAGAGCCCATCTGACTCCAGATCGTCTCTCGATATTTAAGATTGGCGTGTCTCCATTGTGTTCCAAATGTAAAGTAAATATTGGAACTTTCACCCACTATTTTTGGACGTTCCAAGCATCAGGCGTACTGGAGTGATATTTTGAGTGAATTGGAAAAGATTCTGAAGATGGAGCTTGATGGTATCTTATTTCTTAGGCCTACCCAGCAGTCGAGGTATTAATGCACATCACAAAAAAACTTTTTAGCATCCTGACTTTTTGTGCCAGGAAGAACTTGGATATCCGATAAAGCCCCTGGACTTTTTGGTTGGCTTAAATTAATCATGGGATACATTCCTTTGGATTTTTTGATGTGTATGTTACTCTCAAGAACAAATAGTTTTCATAAAACATGGCAAGACTTTCTACAATATGTTGATGTAAACATGTCTGCTATATTAATAAGGGTTTTTTATAGGATGTGGCGATGATGTCTAAATTTTGATGGAATTGTTCGGACAGCTGGTATCTGTGAGGGGTGAAATGTAAATTTAAATGTATCTGGTAATTGAAAATTCTGTTGTGCTGAGCAAATGAAAATTTAAAAAAAGCACAGAAAATGAAGTGGGATGAAAGTACCTGTAATTGTAGAAGCATTTTCTTCCTACCCTCAGCTTGAATTCCACCCTGGGCTATATGAGGTCTGCTCCTCTGGTACGTGCTTGGAATAGACTTTCAATTAATATATTATTCTGAATAATAGGAGATGTAAAATGACTTGACACTGGGACCTCCAATTTGTACAGAGGGCAGTCCACTGAGGAATTCCTGCCATGAGATATTGACTATAGCATAACTATGAACAAAGAACTTCACCTATTCTTCAGAAGATACATGCCTTGAGAAGAGAGACATCATGATAATGATAATAACAACAGGAGAAGAAATGCAAATATCCAAAGTTAAAATGGATATATTGAAATAGGTTACAAAATACCCACAACTGGAAGAGCACTGGATGTGATAATGTTCATAATTATTGGTATAATAAATTTACTTGCCTTCAGCGATACATATGAATGCATATCAAAAATTTTCTGGAAAAATCTGAAAAAAATGGTTCTGTCCAACTTTAAACCTGTTCACTAATTTAATGAATCCGATAAATCAAGTATAAAATGAAACACAAAGAAATGAGACACATCTTAACATTCCTGCGATACCTGGATTATTTAGAATTATATGCTCCTTCATTAGTTAAGCTAAAACATTTAATGTAAATAGTAAATTATTTTCGGAAGATTTATTGGACCATTGACCAGCGGCCAGTCCGGTGTTTAGAGAGAAGGGGAATTCAATGAGGTTCACTGACAGAGGATAAAATGCAGGTGCGGCTCATAGCCGCGTAATAGATCTTTGACCAGCGGCCAACCGGCGTTTACGATTGATTTGTAAGAGCACATTGAAAGAAGATAAGGGCATGTGTAGTGGCCATCATTCAAATTGGCATAGCCGGAGTGGTAATTTCAGCAGGCCAGGCAACATTTATGTAAAAGAGTACAGGCGATGTTTGGGGCTGAATTCCTTCGGCAGTACAGGAGAAAAACAACAGAGGAGCAGATATAAATGGTGTGTGTGGGGGGCGGGGGCAGGGGGAGATAAAAACACAAGGTGATAGTGAAACATGAATGAAGAGGGATGAAATAAAGAACTAGGCAGTTGGCAGAATACATCGACAGAAGGCCATAGGAAAAGGAAAAGGGCAGGTGGAGCACTGGAGGCAGGCCATAGGCGGGCAAGGAGATAAGGTAAGAGTGGGAAAGAGGGATGGAAAACGTGAAGGAGATGGTAGTAGGGGGCACTACCGGAAGTTGTAGAACCCGATGTTCAGGCCATCTGATTGCTGGCCAACCAGATGGAATATAAGCCTGCGTGTGACCTCATCATGTCGGTTGAGACACTCCCCTTTTATGATTCACCTATCACCTTCTGTTTCTCTCTCCCTTCCCGCTGCATTTTAAATCTGCTCATCAGCTTGTTTGTTCTCCCCCCCCCCCCCAGTCATGCCGAAGTGCCTCAGCCAGAGAAGTCGAATGGATGCAGCCTGGCCTGCTGACTTCCTCCAGCTTTTTGAGTGCACAGCTTCGATTTCCAGCATCTGCACCTGCATGTTTTCTCTTGTTTCAGAGTGGTAATTCTAAGGTTCAGCTCTTGGAGGCTTCAGCAAAGAGAGGCTTCCCTCAGAGAAGGCAGAGGAAAGAGCATCTCAAGTTGTTCCCTTCTCTTCTTTATATCTGCTCAGCTAGGACATTAGGAATGACAGGTAACGTTGTTAAATGACTCCCCTTGAGGGATGTGGGAAGGCAGGGAGACCTCCAGAGTCTCTAACCAGTACAATAGCTTGAAGCCCGTCCAGCTGCACCTTCTAACAGACAGCGTTAAGGAGTTGGATCTCGAACCTCATGGCACTCCGAATCATTCGAGAGGTTGGAGGTGTGAAAGATACAGCCTATAGAGAGGTTGTTGCTCCCAAGGTGCAGACAAAGGAATGTGAGTGACAGTCTGAAAGGAGAAAGTGATTAGGGAACTATCTCCCTCAAAAATATATGGCAACCCTATGGCCACCCCTCTCCAATCCCTCCCAACAACAGAAATAGCACTTAGATAATGCCGGATATTGGGGTATGGTGATGAACGAACAAACGAAAGCCACACTGATCGGCTCTCTAGCAGAGAGTCTGACTTGTGACTCAGAAGCAACGTGGGGAGAAGAGGCATACTATGGTGAGAGGGAATTCATTAGTTATGGGAATGGACATGAAGTTCTGAGGGTGAGAAAGAGATACCCAAATGGCGTGTTAATTCTCGGTTGCCAGGTTCCCAGAAAACACAGATCAAATCCTTAGAATTCTTAACAGGTAAGATGGAAAGGCAGACATTGTGGACAACTTAGGTACTAATAATGAAGATCATTCATGGGCGAGGTTCAGCGTGGGGAAATCAGAGAGTTACTTGCAAGTTAAACCCAGGGTTGTGATCTCCGAGTTGCTACCCATACCACCTGCTAGTGAGGTCAGAACTAGAACAGCTATACAGTTTAATACCTGGCTAAGGAGCTAGTGTAGAAGGGAGGGCATAAGAGTTTTGGATCACTGGGCTCTCTTCCAGGGATTGCCTGGCCTGTACAGAAGCGATTGTTTGCACCTGAGCTGGTGGTGAGCTAATATCACAGTAGGAAGATTTACTAATGCTGCACAATGGTGTTTAAACTAGAATTGCAGTAGGATGGGAACCCGAGTGACAGAAGAGTTAGTGGAGAGTTTGTAGAAGCAGATGTTGGTAAGACCTTAAAGAACATTAGGAATGAAAATGTTGAGCATTGTGTGACATTTGCCCTGAGCTGCCAATATATTAAAATGTAATAAGTATGGAAGGAAATGCAGATGATATTTCTGAAGATGAGGTAGCTGGTTTACAAATAGAGGCAATGTGTATAGAAGATAAACTATTGATTGGGCACAAATGCAGTCAGCAGGATGAGTTACAATGTAAAAGGCAGACAAAATCGAAAAGCGCGAATAAAGAACTGAAGATGTTGGATTTGAATAGGAGCAGGATATGGAATGAGGTAGATTAACTTGCAGCACAGTTGCAGAAAGGCAAGAATGATATCGTACATGTCACTGAATCAGAGTTGAAAGATTATTGCTGGAACGTTAACGTTCAAGGATAAACGTTGTATCAAAATTATGTTGGTAGGCACAGGGGGCGGCTTTGCCGGTTGGTAAAACATGAAATCAAATTTTTAGAAAGAAGTAACCCAGCATCGGAAGGTGTTTAATCATTGTGGATTGAGTGAAAGAACTGCAAGGATAAAAATACCCTGATCGGAGTTGTATATAGATGCTCCAAGCAGTAGTAAAGATGTGCCCGACACGTTACAAAGAGAAATAGTAAATGAATGCTAAAAGGGCAATGTTGCAACAGTCATGGGTAATGTCAATAGATAGAGCCATAAGTAATGGTAGGTTGGAGGATTGGGAAGATTTTAAAGTCAACTGAAGGCAAGTAAACATCCATTAAGAAGGTAAAGATGACATGCGAATGTATGGCAGTCAATAATATCAAGCAGGACACCAAGAGTTACTTCATATACATAAAGTGTAAAAGGGAGACAATAAAAAAGTGGACTAACTAAATAAGTAGTTTGCATCAGTTTTCACTGTAGAAGAGAGCAACAGTATGATTGAAGTGCATGACGTAAGGGACAGGAAATTTATGAAGGTATCATGACTTGCGAAAAAGTTTCTTGGAAAACCAAAAAAGGTCTGAAGGCAGATAAGCCAACTGGACCAGATGTTGTGCACCCTAGAGTTCTGAAAGAGGTTGCGGAAGGGATGGAGAAGGCATTAGTAATGATCCTACATGATTCACTAGAGTTTGGAATTGTTCTGGAAGACAGGGAAATTGCAAATGTCATTCCAGTCTTCTAAAAGGGAGAGAGACGGAAGAAGGGAAAAGTTAGGCTAGTTTTTTCTGACTTCAATAGATGGGAAGATGTTGGAATTGATAATTAAGGATGAGTACTCAGAGTATCAGGTGGTACATAATAAAATAGGACCCAATCAGAATGGTTTTCTGAAGGGGAAATCCTGCCTGAAGAATCTATTGGAATGCTTTGAAGAAGTAACAAGCAGGCCAGACAAGATAATCCCTTGATGTTGTCTACTTGCATTTTCAGAAGATCTTTGAAATGGTGCCTCACATGAAGCTACTTAACAAGCTTCGAGCCTATAGTATTATCAGAAATATTCAAGAATGAATAAAGTAGTGCTGATTGGCAAGGGACAAAGAGTTGGAATGAAGCGAGCCTTTATTTGACTGTATAGAAAATACAAAAAAAACATCTGACGTGCGAAGGGACCTGGGAGTCTAGGTACAGGATTCTCTAAAGATTAATCTGCAGGTTGAGTCTATGGTGAGGGAGGCGAATGCAATGATAACATTCATTTCATCTCTCCTAAAATATAAAAAAACAACGATCTAATATGGTTATTGATAAATATTCTGAGCCTCACTTGCAGTATTGTGAGAAGTTTTGGGCCCCTTATCTTAGAAAGGATGTGTGGAATCTAGAGAGGTCCGTGAAAGGAGGTTCATGAAAATTACTCCAGGATTGTGAATCTGATAATTATGGGCCTATATTGAATAAATCTAAGAAGAATAAGGATGCACTCATTCAAAACAATGGAATGATTAAAGGCCTTGATGGAGTGGTTGTGGAGTGTATGTTTCCTACGGTGGGAGAATCTCAGTCCACAGGATACAGCCGCAGAATAGAAAGCCATCCTTTTAGAAGGGAGATGAAAATAAATTTCTTTAAACAGAGAGTGGTGAATCTGTGGAATTATTTGTCAGAGGTGTCTGTGTGGAGTCCAAGTCTTTATGCATATTTAAAGCAGAGTTGATGAACCTTCGATTTGTCAGGGTTTGAAAGGATACAGGGAGAAAACAGGACATTAGGTCTGAGAGGAAGCTTAGATCAGTTACCCAAAAGACAAAGCAGACTTCACCGTTCGGAGCAAGAAGACTGCGGGAGAACGAAGCGAGTTTTTACTACTTGGGTTCAAGAGTGGCGAGACTGCGCAGGCGCGTGATGTCAGCCAGTAGAGTGCGGAAGGTTGGAAAAGAAGACTGCCGTATCTGGCAGGCAGCGTCGGAGCGGGCAGCAGCATGATAGGGCTTTGGATCAACGAGATTAAGCGGTAACGGGTCGAGGCGAGGTAGGATGTATGTGTGTGAGAACAGTGTTTTGTGCTGGGTGCAATATGTAGGGGGTCCTGGAGTCTCCCAGCCTCCCGGACAGCCATTTCTGCACAAGGTGTGTCGAGCTGCAGCTCCTGAGGGACTGAGTTAGGGAACTGGAGATGTAGCTTGATGACATCCGCCTAGTGAGGGAGAGCGAGGAGTTGATAGAGAGTTGTTATAGGCAGGTGGTGACACCAGCATCACGGGAGGCAGACAAATGGGTCACAGTCCGGAGCCGAAAGGGGAAGAGTCAGGTACTAGAGAGTACCCCTGTGGTTGCACCGCTTGATAATAAGTATTCCTGTTTGAGTACTGTTGGGGAGGGGAAGCCTAACTGGTGGAAGCGGCAGTGATCTGGCCCTGATGCTCAGAAGGTTAGGGAAGGGAAGAGGAAGGCAGTAGTGATCGGGGACTGTATAGTTCGGGGGTCAGGCAGGTGATTCTGTGGACGCAGGAAAGAAACTCGGATAATAGTTTGCGTACCATGTGCCAGGGTCCGGGAAGGTTCAGATTGCGTACCAGATTTCCTGCAGTGGGAGGGAGAACAGCCAGAGGTCATGATACATATTGGTACCAACGACGTAGGTAGAAAAAGAAAAAAAGGTCCTGAAAAAAAAGACTGCAGGCAGATAGGAAGGAAGTTGAGAAGCAGGACCGCAAAGGTAGTAATCTCGGATTAGTGCCAATGCCACGCGACAGTGAGAATAGGAATAGCATGAGGTGGAGGATAAATGCGTGGCTGAGGGATTGGAACGGGGGAGGGATTCAGATTTCTGGATCATGGGGACCTCTTTTGGGGCAGGTGTGACCTGTACGAAAAGGATGGTTTGCAGTTGAATCCTATGGGGACCAATATCCTGGCGGCGAGGTTTGCTACGGCTACAGGGGAAGATTAAACTAGAATTGCTGGGGGGGGGGAGGTGAGGAGAGATGGGAATAGAACTGAAGAGGCTGTGGAAGAGGAGGTTAGCTCACAAATAGAGAAAGTTTGTAGACAGTGCGAGAGGGAGGATAGCCAGCTGATAGAGAAGGGACGCACTCAGGCTGAAGGCTTAAGATGTGTCTATCTTAACGCAAGGAGTGTTGTGAACAAAGCGGACGAGCTTAGAGCGTGGAGAAATACTTGCAGTTATGATATGGTGGCCATTACAGAGAGTTGGATGGCTCAAGGACAGGAATGGTTACTTCAACTGCCGGTTTTAGATGTTTCAGAAAGGACAGGGAGGGAGGCAAAAGAAGTGGTAACGTGGCACTGTTGATCAGAAATAGTATCACGGCTGCAGAAAAGTTGGACGCCATGGAGGGATTCTCTCCGGACTCTCTGTGGGTGGAGGTTAGGAACAGGAAGGGTTCAATAATTTTACTGGGTGTTTCTTATAGGCCACCCAAAAGTAACAGGAATATTGAGGACCAGATAGGGAAATAGATCCTGGAAAAGTGTAATTGTCATCATGGGAGATTGTAATTTCCCAAATATCGATTGGCATCTCCATAGAGCAAGGGGGTTAGATGGGGTGGAGTTTGTTAGGTGTGTTCAGGATAGTTCCTTGACACAATATTTAGATAAGCCTACAAGAGGAGAGACAGTACTTGATTTGGTATTGAGAAACCTGGACAGGTGTCAGATCTCTCAGTGGGAGAGCATTTTGGAAAAAGTGATCATAATTCTAACTGCTTTACAATTGCATCGGACAGAGATAGGAACAGACAAGTTAGAAAAGCGTTCAGCTGGAATAAGGGGAATTATGAGACTATCAGGCAGGAAATTGGAGGCTTAAATTGGAAACAAATGTTCTCAGGGAAATGTACAGAAGAAATGTGGCAAACATGCAGGGGATATTTGTGTAGAGTTCTATATAGGTACAGGACAAGGAAGGGAACAGGGAAGTTCCCTGTTCCTAATGGGACAGGGAAGTTATAGTAGGGTACAGGAACTGTGGTGTACAAAGCTGTATTAAATCTAGTCAAGAAGAAATGAAAAGCTTACAAAAGGTTTAGAGAGCTAGGTAATGTTGGAGATCTAGTATATTATAAGTCTACCGATAATACTCAGCAGTCTGGATGTCGGGTCTGAGTTGAATGAAGAGTTACAAAGGTAATGATGCAGTTGTCATGTTGCAAAGGTAATGGTACAGTTGTCATGGGAGATTTCCACATGAGGGTAGACTGGGAGAATCAGAATGGTACTGGACCCCAAGAAAGGGAGTTTGTGGGCTGCATCCGAGATGGATTCTTAGAACAACTTGTACCGGAGCCTACCAGGGAGAAGGCAATTCTAGATTTAGTGTTAAGCAATGAACCGGATTTGATCAGGGACCTCGAGGTAAAGGAGCCATTAAGAGGTAGGGACCATAATATGATATGTTTTAACCTATAATTTGAGAAGGAGAAAGGAAAATCGGATGCGTCAGTATTACAGTTGAACAAAGGGAAATATGGAGCTATGAGGAAGGTGCTGGCCAAAGTTCAATGGAACAATACCCCAGCAGGGAAGACAGTGGAACAACAATGGCAGGTATTTCTGGGAATAATGCAGAAGGTGCAGGATCAGTTCATTGCAAAAAGGAAGAAAGATCCTAAGGGGAGTAAGGGAAGGGGTAAGGGGTGGCTGACGAGGGAAGTAAAGGAGAGTATAAAAATAAAAGAGAAGAAGTATAACATAGCAAAGATGAGCGGGAAGCCGGAGGACTGGGAACCTTTTAAAGAGCAGCAGTAGATAACAAAAAAGGCAATACGCAGAGAAAAAAATGAGGTACTAATGTAAACTAGCCAAGGATATAAAAGGGGATAGTAAAAACCTCTTTAGGTATGTGAAAAGCAAAAAAAAAGTGAAGACCAAATTTGGGCCATTGAAGTCATAAACGGGTGAATTTATTATGCGGCACAATGAAATGGCAGATGAGTTGAACAGGTACTTTGGATCTGTCTTCACTAGAGAAGACACAAACAATCTCCCAGATGTAATAGTGCCCCAGGAACTAGGGTAATGGATGAACTGAATGAATTTACATCAGGCAAGTAATGGTGTTGGATAGACTGTTGGGTCTGAAGGCTGGTGAGCCCCCAGGACCTGAGCATCTGCAACGCAGGGTACTTAAGGAGGTGGATCTAGAAATAGTGGACACATTGGTAATCATTTTCCAATGTTCTATAGAGTCAGGAACAGTTCCTGCTGATTGGAGGGTGGCTAATGTCCCACTTTTCAAGAAAGGAGAGAGACAGAAAACGGAATTATAGACCAGCCAGCCTGATGTCAGTGGTGAAAGACGCTGGAGTCAATTATAAAAGAGGAAATTACGACACATTTGGATAGCAGTAGAAGGAACAGTCAGCATGGATTTATGAAGGGAAAATCATGTTCGACTAATCTTCCGGAGTTTTCTGAGGATGTAACTATGAAAATGGACAAGGGAGAGCCATTGGATGTCGTGTACCTGGACTTCCAGAAAGCTTTTGATAAAGTCCCACATGGGAGATTAGTTGGCAAAATTAGGGCACATAGTATTGGGGCCCGAGTACTAACATGGATTGAAAGTTGGCTGGCTGACAGGAAACAAAGAGTAGCGATTAACGGGTCCCTTTCGGAACGGAAAACTGTGACCAGTAGGGTACCGCAAGGTTTAGTGCTGGGACCGCAGCTGTTTACAATATACATTAATGATTTAGATGAAGGGATTAGAAGTAACATTAGCAAATTCGCCAATGACACATAGCTGGGTGGCAGTGTGAAATGTCAGGAGTATGTTAAGAGAATGCAGGGTGACCTAGACAGGTTGGGTAAGTGGGCAAATGTATGGCAGATGCACTCTAATGTTGATTAATGTGAGGTTATCCACTTTGGTGGCAAGAACAGGAAGGCAGATTACTATCTAAATGGAGTCAAGTTAGGAAAACGAGAAGTACAACGAGATTTAGGTGTTCTTGAACATCAGTCAATGAATGCAAGCATGCAGGTACAGCAGGCAGTGAAGAAAGCTAATGGCATGCTGGCCTTTATAACAAGAGGAATTGAGTATAGGAGTAAAGAGGATCTTCACCAGCTGTACAGGGCCCTGGTGAGACCCCACCTGGAGTATTGTGTGCAGTTTTGATCTCCAAATTTGAGGAAGGACATTCTTGCTATTGAGGGAGTGCATTATAGATTAATAAGGTTAATTCCTGGAATGGCGGGACTGTCAGATGCTGAAAGATTGGAGCGACTGGAATTTTGAAGGATGAGAGGGGATCTGATTGAAACATATAAGATTATTAAGGGATTGGACAAGCTGGAGGCAGGAAACATGTTCCCGCTGACGGGTGAGTCCAGAACTAGAGGCCACGGTTTAAGAATAAGGCCACTTAGAACAGAGATACGGAAAAAACTTTTTTTCACCTGGAGAGTGGTGGATATGTGGAATGCTCTGCCCCAGAAGGCAGTGGAGGCCAAGTATCTGGATGCTTTCAAGGGAGAGTTAGATAGAGCTCTTATAGATAGTGGGGAGAGGGCAGGAACGGGGTACTGATTGTGTATGATCAGCCATGATCACAGTGAATGGCGGTGCTGGCTAGAAGGGCCGAATGGCCTACTCCTGCACGTACTGTCTATTGTATATTGTTTACTTGGAAAGAGCTTAAGAAGGAAATGAGTAAAACCAGAAGGTTCCATGAAAAGGCCTTTGCGGGCTGATTTAATTAAAACCCCAAAGCATTCTTCAAGTACGTGAAGACCAAGCAGATAAGACGGCTAACAATAGGACCTATCAAGTGTGACAGTGGGAAAGTGTGTATGGTACTGGAAGAAATAGCAGAGGTTCTTAATGAATACTTTACCTCAGTATTCACTATGGAAAAGGAGATCAGTGATTGTAGTGATACAACATAGAACATAGAATAGTACAGCACATTACAGGCCCTTCGGCCCATAATGTTGTGCCGACCCTGAAACCCTGCCTCCCATATAACCCCCCACCTTAATTTCCTCCATATACTTGTCTAGTAGTCTCTTAAATTTCACTTGTGTATCTGCCTCCACCACTGACTCAGGCAGTGCATTTCACGCACCAACCACTCTCTGAGTAAAAAACTTCCTCTCATATCCCCCTTGAACTTCCCTCCCCTTAACTTAAAGCTATGTCCTCTTGTACTGCGCAGTGTTGACCTGGGGAAGAGGCGCTGGCTGTCCGCACTGTCTATTCCTCTTAATATCTTGTACACCTCTATCATGTCTCTTCTCATCCTCCTTCTCTGCAAGGAGTAAAGCCAATTTACGCTTAATCTCTGATCATAATCCATACTCTCTAAACCAGGCAGGATCCTGGTAAATCTCCTCTGTACCCTTTCCAATGCTTCCACATCCTTCCTATAGTAAGGTGACCAGAACTGGACACAGTACTCCAAGTGTGGCCTATCTCAGCCTCATCATTACATCTCTTAAACTCTATCCCTCGACTTATGAAAGCCAACACCCATAAGCTTTCTTAACTACCCTATCTACCCGTGAGGCAACTTTCAGGGATCTCTG
>NW_026780283.1:0-44000 GCF_030144855.1 Hypanus sabinus | reverse complement strand
GGGTGTACTGACATTGAAGCCCTCCGCTGGTCTACACTGTGAACGGGTGTACTGACATTGAAGCCCTCCGCTGGTCTACACTGTGAACGGGTGTACTGACATTGAAGCCCTCCGCTGGTCTACACTGTGTGAACGGTTGTGCTGACATTGAAGCCCTCCGCTGGTCTACACTGTGAACGGGTGTACTGACATTGAAGCCCTCCGCTGGTCTACACTGTGAACGGGTGTACTGATATTGAATCCCTCCGATGGTCAACACTGTGAACGGGTGTACTGACATTGAAGCCCTCCGCTGGTCAACACTGTGAACGGGTGTACTGACATTGAAGCCCTCCGCTGGTCTACACTGTGAATGGGTGTACTGACATTGAAGCCCTCCGCTGGTCAACACTCTGAACGGGTGTACTGACATTGAAGCTCTCCGCTGGTCTACACTGTGAATGGGTGTACTGACATTGAAGCCCTCCGCTGGTCTACACTGTGTGAACGAGTGTACTGACATTGAAGCCCTCTGCTGGTCTACAATGTGAAAGGGTGTACTGACATTGAAGCCCTCCGCTGGTCTACACTGTGATCGGGTGTACTGACATTGAAGCCCTCCGCTGGTCTACACTGTGAACGGGTGTACTGACATTGAAGCCCTCCGCTGGTCTACACTGTGAACGGGTGTACTGACATTGAAGCCCTCCGCTGGTCTACACTGTGTGAACGGGTGTACTGACATTGAAGCCCTCCGCTGGTCTACACTGTGTGAATGGGTGTACTGACATTGAAGCCCTCTGCTGGTCTACACTGTGAACGGGTGTACTGACATTGAAGCCCTCCGCTGGTCTACACTGTGAACGGGTGTACTGACATTGAAGCCCTCCGCTGGTCTACACTGTGAACGGGTGTACTGACATTGAAGCCCTCGGCTGGTCTACACTGTGAACGGGTGTACTGACATTGAAGCCCTCCGCTGGTCTACACTGTGTGAATGGGTGTACTGACATTGAAGCCCTCCGCTGGTCTACACTGTGAACGGGTGTACTGACATTGAAGCCCTCTGCTGGTCTACACTGTGTGAATGGGTGTACTGACATTGAAGCCCTCCGCTGGTCTACACTGTGTGAACGGGTGTACTGACATTGAAGCCCTCCGCTGGTCAACACTGTGAACGGGTGTACTGACATTGAAGCCCTCCGCTGGTCTACACTGTGAATGGGTGTACTGACATTGAAGCCCTCCGCTGGTCTACACTGTGTGAACTAGTGTACTGACATTGAAGCCCTCCACTGTTCAACACTGTGAACGGGTGTACTGACATTGAAGCCCTCCGCTGGTCTACACTGTGTGAACGGGTGTACTGACATTGAAGCCCTCCGCTGGTCTACACTGTGTGAACGGGTGTACTGACATTGAAGCCCTCCGCTGGTCTACACTGTGAATGGGTGTACTGACATTGAAGCCCTCTGCCGGTCTACACTGTGAACGGGTGTACTGCATTTGAAGCCCTCCGCTGGTCAACACTGTGAACGGGTGTACTGACATTGAAGCCCTCCGCTGGTCTACACTGTGAACGGGTGTACTGACATTGAAGCCCTCGGCTGGTCTACACTGTGAACGGGTATACTGACATTGAAGCCCTCCGCTGGTCTACACTGTGTGAATGGGTGTACTGACATTGAAGCCCTCCGCTGGTCTACACTGTGTGAACGGGTGTACTGACATTGAAGCCCTCCGCTGGTCTACACTGTGAATGGGTGTACTGACATTGAAGCCCTCTGCTGGTCTACAGTGTGAACGGGTGTACTGCATTTGAAGCCCTCCGCTAGTCAACACTGTGAACGGGTGTACTGACATTGAAGCCCTCCGCTGGTCTACACTGTGAACAGGTGTACTGACATTGAAGCCCTCTGCTGGTCTACTCTGTGAACGGGTGTACTGACATTGAAGCCCTCCGCTGGTGTAGACTGTAAACGGGTGTACTGACATTGAAGCCCTCTGCTGGTCAACAGTGTGAACGGGTGTACTGACATTGAAGCCCTCCGCTGGTCTACACTGTGTGAACGGGTGTACTGACATTGAAGCCCTCCGCTGGTCAATACTGTGAACGGGTGTACTGACATTGAAGCCCTCCGCTGGTCTACACTGTGAACGGGTGTACTGACATTGAAGCCCTCCGCTGGTCTACACTGTGAACGGGTGTACTGACATTGAAGCCCTCCGCTGGTCTACACTGTGAACGGGTGTACTGATATTGAATCCCTCCGCTGGTCAACACTGTGAACGGGTGTACTGACATTGAAGCCCTCCGCTGGTCAACACTGTGAATGGGTGTACTGACATTGAAGCCCTCCGCTGGTCAACACTGTGAACGGGTGTACTGACATTGAAGCCCTCCGCTGGTCTACACTGTGAATGGGTGTACTGATATTGAAGCCCTCCGCTGGTCTACACTGTGTGAATGGGTGTACTGACATTGAAGCCCTCCGCTGGTCAACACTGTGAACGGGTGTACTGACATTGAAGCCCTCCGCTGGTCTACACTGTGTGAACGGGTGTACTGACATTGAAGCCCTCCGCTGGTCAATACAGTGAACGGGTGTACTGACATTGAAGCCCTCCTCTGGTCTACACTGTGAACGGTTGTACTGACATTGAAGCCCTCCGCTGGTCTACACTGTGAACGGGTGTACTGACATTGAAGCCCTCCGCTGGTCTACACTGTGAACGGGTGTAGTGATATTGAATCCCTCCGATGGTCAACACTGTGAACGGGTGTACTGACATTGAAGCCCTCCGCTGGTCAACACTGTGAACGGGTGTACTGACATTGAAGCCCTCCGCTGGTCTACACTGTGAATGGGTGTACTGACATTGAAGCCCTCCGCTGGTCAACACTCTGAACGGGTGTACTGACATTGAAGCCCTCCGCTGGTCTACACTGTGAATGGGTGTACTGACATTGAAGCCCTCCGCTGGTCTACACTGTGTGAACGAGTGTACTGACATTGAAGCCCTCCGCTGGTCTACAATGTGAAAGGGTGTACTGACATTGAAGCCCTCCGCTGGTCTACACTGTGATCGGGTGTACTGACATTGAAGCCCTCCGCTGGTCTACACTGTGAACGGGTGTACTGACATTGAAGCCCTCCGCTGGTCTACACTGTGTGAACGGGTGTACTGACATTGAAGCCCTCTGCTGGTCTACACTGTGTGAATGGGTGTACTGACATTGAAGCCCTCCGCTGGTCTACACTGCGAATGGGTGTACTGACATTGAAGCCCTCCGCTGGTGTACACTGTGAACGGGTGTACTGATATTGAAGCCCTCTGCTGATCTACACTGTGAACGGGTGTCCTGACATTGAAGCCCTCCGCTGGTCTACACTGTGTGAACGGGTGTACTGACATTGAAGCCCTCCGCTGGTCTACACTGTGTGAATGGGTGTACTGACATTGAAGCCCTCCGCTGGTCTACACTGTGAACGGGTGTACTGACATTGAAGCCCTCCGCTGGTCTACACTGTGAACGGGTGTACTGACATTGAAGCCCTCCGCTGGTCTACACTGTGAACGGGTGTACTGATATTGAATCCCTCCGCTGGTCAACACTGTGAACGGGTGTACTGACATTGAAGCCCTCCGCTGGTCAACACTGTGAACGGGTGTACTGACATTGAAGCCCTCCGCTGGTCTACACTGTGAACGGGTGTACTGACATTGAAGCCCTCCGCTGGTCTACACTGTGAATGGGTGTACTGACATTGAAGCCCTCCGCTGGTCTAAACTGTGTGAACGAGTGTACTGACATTGAAGCCCTCCGCTGGTCTACAATGTGAAAGGGTGTACTGACATTGAAGCCCTCCGCTGGTCTACACTGTGATCGGGTGTACTGACATTGAAGCCCTCCGCTGGTCTACACTGTGAACGGGTGTACTGACATTGAAGCCCTCCGCTGGTCTACACTGTGTGAACGGGTGTACTGACATTGAAGCCCTCTGCTGGTCTACACTGTGTGAATGGGTGTACTGACATTGAAGCCCTCCGCTGGTCTACACTGTGAATGGGTGTACTGACATTGAAGCCCTCCGCTGGTCTACACTGTGAACGGGTGTACTGATATTGAAGCCCTCTGCTGGTCTACACTGTGAACGGGTGTACTGACATTGAAGCCCTCCGCTGGTCTACACTGTGTGAACGGGTGTACTGACATTGAAGCCCTCCGTGGTCTACACTGTGTGAATGGGTGTACTGACATTGAAGCCCTCCGCTGGTCTACACTGTGAACGGGTGTACTGACATTGAAGCCCTCTGCTGGTCTACACTGTGAATGGGTGTACTGACATTGAAGCCCTCTGCTGGTCTACACTGTGAACGGGTGTACTGATATTGAAGCCCTCCGCTGGTCTAATCTGTGAACGGGGATACTGACATTGAATCCCTCCGCTGGTCAGCACTGTGAATGGGTGTACTTACATTGAAGCCCTCCGCTGGTCAACACTGTGAATGGGTGTACTGACATTGAAGCCCTCTGCTGGTCTACACTGTGAACGGGTGTACTGACATTGAAGCCCTCCGCTGGTCTACACTGTGAACGGGTGTACTGACATTGAAGCCCTCCGCTGGTCTACACTGTGAACGGGTGTACTGACATTGAAGCCCTCGGCTGGTCTACACTGTGAACGGGTGTACTGACATTGAAGCCCTCCGCTGGTCTACACTGTGTGAATGGGTGTACTGACATTGAAGCCCTCCGCTGGTCTACACTGTGAACGGGTGTACTGACATTGAAGCCCTCTGCTGGTCTACACTGTGTGAATGGGTGTACTGACATTGAAGCCCTCCGCTGGTCTACACTGTGTGAACGGGTGTACTGACATTGAAGCCCTCCGCTGGTCAACACTGTGAACGGGTGTACTGACATTGAAGCCCTCCGCTGGTCTACACTGTGAATGGGTGTACTGACATTGAAGCCCTCCGCTGGTCTACACTGTGTGAACTAGTGTACTGACATTGAAGCCCTCCGCTGGTCAACACTGTGAACGGGTGTACTGACATTGAAGCCCTCCGCTGGTCAACACTGTGTGAACGGGTGTACTGACGTTGAAGCCCTCCACTGGTCTAAAATGTGAACGGGTGTACTGCATTTGAAGCCCTCCGCTGGTCTACACTGTGAATTGGTGTGCTGACATTGAAGCCCTCCGCTGGTCTACACTGTGAACGGGTGTATTGACATTGAAGCCCTCCGCTGGTCCACACTGTGTGAATGGGTGTACTGACATTGAAGCCCTCCGCTGCTCTACACTGTATGAACGGGTGTACTGCATTTGAAGCCCTCCGCTGGTCTACACTGTGAATAGGTGTACTGACATTGAAGCCCTCCGCAGGTCTACACTTTGAGAACGGGTGTACTGCATTTGAAGCCCTCCACTGTTCAACCCTGTGAACGGGTGTACTGACATTGAAGCCCTCCGCTGGTCTACACTGTGTGAACGGGTGTACTGACATTGAAGCCCTCCGCTGGTCTACACTGTGAATGGGTGTACTGAAATTGAAGCCCTCTGACGGTCTATACTGTGAACGGGTGTACTGCATTTGAAGCCCTCCGCTGGTCAACACTGTGAACGGGTGTACTGACATTGAAGCCCTCCGCTGGTCTACACTGTGAACGGGTGTACTGACATTGAAGCCCTCTGCTGGTCTACACTGTGAACGTGTGTACTGCATTTGAAGCCCTCCACTGGTCAACACTGTGAACGGGTGTACTGACATTGAAGCCCTCTGCTGGTCAACACTGTGAACGGGTGTGCTGACATTGAAGCCCTCCGCTGGTCTACACTGTGTGAACGGGTGAACTGACATTGAAGCCCTCCGCTGGTCTACACTGTGAATGGGTGTACTGACATTGAAGCCCTCTGCCGGTCTACACTGTGAACGGGTGTACTGCATTTGAAGCCCTCCGCTGGTCAACACTGTGAACGGGTGTACTGACATTGAAGCCCTCCGCTGGTCTACACTGTGAACGGGTGTACTGACATTGAAGCCCTCGGCTGGTCTACACTGTGAACGGGTATACTGACATTGAAGCCCTCCGCTGGTCTACACTGTGTGAATGGGTGTACTGACATTGAAGCCCTCCGCTGGTCTACACTGTGTGAACGGGTGTACTGACATTGAAGCCCTCCGCTGGTGTACACTGTGAATGGGTGTACTGACATTGAAGCCCTCTGCTGGTCTACAGTGTGAAGGGGTGTACTGCATTTGAAGCCCTCCGCTAGTCAACACTGTGAACGGGTGTACTGACATTGAAGCCCTCTGCTGGTCAACAGTGTGAACGGGTGTACTGACATTGAAGCCCTCCGCTGGTCTACACTGTGTGAACGGGTGTACTGACATTGAAGCCCTCCGCTGGTCAATACTGTGAACGGGTGTACTGACATTGAAGCCCTCCGCTGGTCTACACTGTGAACGGGTGTACTGACATTGAAGCCCTCCGCTGGTCTACACTGTGAACGGGTGTACTGACATTGAAGCCCTCCGCTGGTCTACACTGTGAACGGGTGTACTGGTATTGAATCCCTCCGCTGGTCAACACTGTGAACGGGTGTACTGACATTGAAGCCCTCCGCTGGTCAACACTGTGAATGGGTGTACTGACATTGAAGCCCTCCGCTGGTCAACACTGTGAACGGGTGTACTGACATTGAAGCCCTCCGCTGGTCTACACTGTGAACGGGTGTACTGACATTGAAGCCCTCCGCTGGTCTACACTGTGAACGGGTGTACTGATATTGAATCCCTCCGATGGTCAACACTGTGAACGGGTGTACTGACATTGAAGCCCTCCGCTGGTCAACACTGTGAACGGTTGTACTGACATTGAAGCCCTCCGCTGGTCTACACTGTGAATGGGTGTACTGACATTGAAGCCCTCCGCTGGTCAACACTCTGAACGGGTGTACTGACATTGAAGCCCTCCGCTGGTCTACACTGTGAATGGGTGTACTGACATTGAAGCCCTCCGCTGGTCTACACTGTGTGAACGAGTGTACTGACATTGAAGCCCTCCGCTGGTCTACAATGTGAAAGGGTGTACTGACATTGAAGCCCTCCGTTGGTCTACACTGTGATCGGGTGTACTGACATTGAAGCCCTCCGCTGGTCTACACTGTGAACGGGTGTACTGACATTGAAGCCCTCCGCTGGTCTACACTGTGTGAACGGGTGTACTGACATTGAAGACTTCTGCTGGTCTACACTGTGTGAATGGGTGTACTGACATTGAAGCCCTCCGCTGGTCTACACTGTGAATGGGTGTACTGACATTGAAGCCCTCCGCTGGTGTACACTGTGAACGGGTGTACTGATATTGAAGCCCTCTGCTGATCTACACTGTGAACGGGTGTCCTGACATTGAAGCCCTCCGCTGGTCTACACTGTGTGAACGGGTGTACTGACATTGAAGCCCTCCGCTGGTCTACACTGTGTGAATGGGTGTACTGACATTGAAGCCCTCCGCTGGTCTACACTGTGAACGGGTGTACTGACATTGAAGCCCTCCGCTGGTCTACACTGTGAACGGGTGTACTGACATTGAAGCCCTCCGCTGGTCTACACTGTGAACGGGTGTACTGATATTGAATCCCTCCGCTGGTCAACAGTGTGAACGGGTGTACTGACATTGAAGCCCTCCGCTGGTCAACACTGTGAACGGGTGTACTGACATTGAAGCCCTCCGCTGGTCTACACTGTGAATGGGTGTACTGACATTGAAGCCCTCCGCTGGTCAACACTGTGAACGGGTGTACTGACATTGAAGCCCTCCGCTGGTCTACACTGTGAATGGGTGTACTGACATTGAAGCCCTCCGCTGGTCTAAACTGTGTGAACGAGTGTACTGACATTGAAGCCCTCCGCTGGTCTATAATGTGAAAGGGTGTACTGATATTGAAGCCCTCCGCTGGTCTACACTGTGATCGGGTGTACTGACATTGAAGCCCTCCGCTGGTCTACACTGTGAACGGGTGTACTGACATTGAAGCCCTCCGCTGGTCTACACTGTGTGAACGGGAGTACTGACATTGAAGCCCTCTGCTGGTCTACACTGTGTGAATGGGTGTACTGACATTGAAGCCCTCCGCTGGTCTACACTGTGAATGGGTGTACTGACATTGAAGCCCTCCGCTGGTCTACACTGTGAACGGGTGTACTGATATTGAAGCCCTCTGCTGGTCTACACTGTGAACGGGTGTACTGACATTGAAGCCCTCCGCTGGTCTACACTGTGTGAACGGGTGTACTGACATTGAAGCCCTCCGCTGGTCTACACTGTGTGAATGGGTGTACTGACATTGAAGCCCTCCGCTGGTCTACACTGTGAACGGGTGTACTGACATTGAAGCCCTCTGCTGGTCTACACTGTGAATGGGTGTACTGACATTGAAGCCCTCTGCTGGTCTACACTGTGAACGGGTGTACTGATATTGAAGCCCTCCGCTGGTCTATACTGTGAACGGGGATACTGACATTGAATCCCTCCGCTGGTCAGCACTGTGAATGGGTGTACTTACATTGAAGCCCTCCGCTGGTCAACACTGTGAATGGGTGTACTGACATTGAAGCCCTCTGCTGGTCTACACTGTGAACGGGTGTACTGACATTGAAGCCCTCCGCTGGTCTACACTGTGAACGGGTGTACTGACATTGAAGCCCTCCGCTGGTCTACACTGTGAACGGGTGTACTGACATTGAAGCACTCGGCTGGTCTACACTGTGAACGGGTGTACTGACATTGAAGCCCTCCGCTGGTCTACACTGTGTGAATGGGTGTACTGACATTGAAGCCCTCCGCTGGTCTACACTGTGAACGGGTGTACTGACATTGAAGCCCTCTGCTGGTCTACACTGTGTGAATGGGTGTACTGACATTGAAGCCCTCCGCTGGTCTACACTGTGTGAACGGGTGTACTGACATTGAAGACCTCCGCTGGTCAACACTGTGAACGGGTGTACTGACATTGAAGCCCTCCGCTGGTCTACACTGTGAATGGGTGTACTGACATTGAAGCCCTCCGCTGGTCTACACTGTGTGAACTAGTGTACTGACATTGAAGCCCTCCGCTGGTCAACACTGTGAACGGGTGTACTGACATTGAAGCCCTCCGCTGGTCAACACTGTGTGAACGGGTGTACTGACGTTGAAGCCCTCCACTGGTCTAAAATGTGAACGGGTGTACTGCATTTGAAGCCCTCCGCTGGTCTACACTGTGAATTGGTGTACTGACATTGAAGCCCTCCGCTGGTCTACACTGTGAACGGGTGTATTGACATTGAAGCCCTCCGCTGGTCCACACTGTGTGAATGGGTGTACTGACATTGAAGCCCTCCGCTGCTCTACACTGTATGAACGGGTGTACTGCATTTGAAGCCCTCCGCTGGTCTACACTGTGAATAGGTGTACTGACATTGAAGCCCTCCGCAGGTCTACACTTTGAGAACGGGTGTACTGCATTTGAAGCCCTCCACTGTTCAACCCTGTGAACGGGTGTACTGACATTGAAGCCCTCCGCTGGTCTACACTGTGTGAACGGGTGTACTGACATTGAAGCCCTCCGCTGGTCTACACTGTGAATGGGTGTACTGAAATTGAAGCCCTCTGACGGTCTATACTGTGAACGGGTGTACTGCATTTGAAGCCCTCCGCTGGTCAACACTGTGAACGGGTGTACTGACATTGAAGCCCTCCGCTGGTCTACACTGTGAACGGGTGTACTGACATTGAAGCCCTCTGCTGGTCTACACTGTGAACGGGTGTACTGACATTGAAGCCCTCCGCTGGTCTACACTGTGTGAATGGGTGTACTGACATTGAAGCCCTCCGCTGGTCTACACTGTGAACGGGTGTACTGACATTGAAGCCCTCTGCTGGTCTACACTGTGTGAATGGGTGTACTGACATTGAAGCCCTCCGCTGGTCTACACTGTGTGAACGGGTGTACTGACATTGAAGCCCTCCGCTGGTCAACACTGTGAACGGGTGTACTGACATTGAAGCCCTCCGCTGGTCTACAATGTGAACGGGTGTACTGACATTGAAGCTCTCCGCTGGTCTACACTGTGTGAACGGGTGTACTGACATTGAAGCCCTCCGCTGGTCTTCACTGTGAACGGGTGTACTGACATTGAAGCCCTCCGCTGGTCTACAGTGTGAACGGGTGTACTGACATTGAAGCCCTCTGCCGGTCTACACTGTGAACGGGTGTACTGACATTGAAGCCCTCCGCTGGTCTACACTGTGTGAACGGGTGTACTGACATTGAAGCCCTCCGCTGGTCAATACTGTGAACGGGTGTACTGACATTGAAGCCCTCCGCTGGTCTACACTGTGAACGGGTGTACTGACATTGAAGCCCTCCGCTGGTGTACACTGTGAATAGGTGTACTGACATTGAAGCCCTCCGCAGGTCTACACTTTGAGAACGGGTGTACTGACATTGAAGCCCTCCGCTGGTCTACACTGTGAACGGGTGTACTGCATTTGAAGCCCTCCACTGTTCAACACTGTGAACGGGTGTACTGACATTGAAGCCCTCCGCTGTTCTACACTGTGTGAACGGGTGTACTGACATTGAAGCCCTCCGCTGGTCTACACTGTGAATGGGTGTACTGACATTGAAGCCCTCTGCCGGTCTACACTGTGAACGGGTGTACTGCATTTGAAGCCCTCCGCTGGTCAACACTGTGAACGGGTGTACTGACATTGAAGCCCTCCGCTGGTCTACACTGTGAACGGGTGTACTGACATTGAAGCCCTCGGCTGGTCTACACTAAAAACGGGTGTACTGACATTGAAGCCCTCCGCTGGTCTACACTGTGTGAATGGGTGTACTGACATTGAAGCCCTCCGCTGGTCTACACTGTGTGAACGGGTGTACTGACATTGAAGCCCTCCGCTGGTCTACACTGTGAATGGGTGTACTGACATTGAAGCCCTCTGCTGGTCTACAGTGTGAACGGGTGTACTGCATTTGAAGCCCTCCGCTAGTCAACACTGTGAACGGGTGTACTGAAATTGAAGCCCTCCGCTGGTCTACACTGTGAACAGGTGTACTGACATTGAAGCCCTCTGCTGGTCTACTCTGTGAACAGGTGTACTGACATTGAAGCCCTTCGCTGGTCTAGACTGTAAACGGGTGTACTGACATTGAAGCCCTCTGCTGGTCAACAGTGGAAACGGGTGTACTGACATTGAAGCCCTCCGCTGGTCTACACTGTGTGAATGGGTGTACTGACATTGAAGCCCTCCGCTGGTCAACACTGTGTACGGGTGTACTGACATTGAAGCCCTCCGCTGGTCTACACTGTGTGAACGGGTGTACTGACATTGAAGCCCTCCGCTGGTCAATACTGTGAACGGGTGTACTGACATTGAAGCCCTCCGCTGGTCTACACTGTGAACGGGTGTACTGACATTGAAGCCCTCCGCTGGTCTACACTGTGAACGGGTGTACTGACATTGAAGCCCTCCGCTGGTCTACACTGTGAACGGGTGTACTGACATTGAAGCCCTCCGCTGGTCTACACTGTGTGAACGGGTGTACTGACATTGAAGCCCTCTGCTGGTCTACACTGTGTGAATGGGTGTACTGACATTGAAGCAATCCGCTGGTCTACACTGTGTGAACGGGTGTACTGACATTGAAGCCCTCCGCTGGTCTACACTGTGAATGGGTGTACTGACATTGAAGCCCTCTGCTGGTCTACAGTGTGAACGGGTGTACTGACATTGAAGCCCTCCGCTGGTCTACACTGTGAACAGGTGTACTGACATTGAAGCCCTCTGCTGGTCTACTCTGTGAACAGGTGTACTGACATTGAAGCCCTCCGCTGGTCTAGACTGTAAACGGGTGTACTGACATTGAAGCCCTCTGCTGGTCAACAGTGTGAACGGGTGTACTGACATTGAAGCCCTCCGCTGGTCTACACTGTGTGAATGGGTGTACTGACATTGAAGCCCTCCGCTGGTCAACACTGTGTACGGGTGTACTGACATTAAAGCCCTCCGCTGGTCTACACTGTGTGAACGGGTGTACTGACATTGAAGCCCTCCGCTGGTCAATACTGTGAACGGGTGTACTGACATTGAAGCCCTCCGCTGGTCTACACTGTGAACGGGTGTACTGACATTGAAGCCCTCCGCTGGTCTACACTGTGAACGGGTGTACTGACATTGAAGCCCTCCGCTGGTCTACACTGTGAACGGGTGTACTGACATTGAAGCCCTCCGCTGGTCTACACTGTGTGAACGGGTGTACTGACATTGAAGCCCTCTGCTGGTCTACACTGTGTGAATGGGTGTACTGACATTGAAGCCCTCCGCTGGTCTACACTGTGAATGTGTGTACTGACATTGAAGCCCTCCGCTGGTCTACACTGTGAACGGGTGTACTTATATTGAAGCCCTCTGCTGGTCTACACTGTGAACGGGTGTACTGACATTGAAGCCCTCCGCTGGTCTACACTGTGTGAACGGGTGTACTGACATTGAAGCCCTCCGCTGGTCTACACTGTGTGAATGGGTGTACTGACATTCAAGCCCTCCGCTGGTCTACACTGTGAACGGGTGTACTGACATTGAAGCCCTCCGCTGGTCTACACTGTGAACGGGTGTACTGACATTGAAGCCCTCCGCTGGTCTACACTGTGAACGGGTGTACTGATATTGAATCCCTCCGCTGGTCAACACGGTGAACGGGTGTACTGACATTGAAGCCCTCCGCTGGTCAACACTGTGAACGGGTGTACTGACATTGAAGCCCACCGCTGGTCTACACTGTGAATGGGTGTACTGACATTGAAGCCCTCCGCTGGTCAACACTGTGAACGGGTGTACTGACATTGAAGCCCTCCGCTGGTCTACACTGTGAATGGGTGTACTGACATTGAAGCCCTCCGCTGGTCTACACTGTGTGAACGAGTGTACTGACATCGAAGCCCTCCGCTGGTCTACAATGTGAAAGGGTGTACTGACATTGAAGCCCTCCGCTGGTCTACACTGTGAACGGGTGTACTGACATTGAAGCCCTCCGCTGGTCTACACTGAGTGAACGGGTGTACTGACATTGAAGCCCTCTGCTGGTCTACACTGTGTGAATGGGTGTACTGACATTGAAGCCCTCCGCTGGTCTACACTGTGAATGGGTGTACTGACATTGAAGCCCTCCGCTGGTCTACACTGTGAACGGGTGTACTGATATTGAAGCCCTCTGCTGGTCTACACTGTGAACGGGTGTACTGACATTGAAGCCCTCCGCTGGTCTACACTGTGTGAACGGGTGTACTGACATTGAAGCCCTCCGCTGGTCTACACTGTGTGAATGGGTGTACTGACATTGAAGCCCTCCGCTGGTCTACACTGTGAACGGGTGTACTGACATTGAAGCCCTCTGCTGGTCTACACTGTGAATGGGTGTACTGACATTGAAGCCCTCTGCTGGTCTACACTGTGAACGGGTGTACTGATATTGAAGCCCTCCGCTGGTCTATACTGTGAACGGGGATACTGACATTGAATCCCTCCGCTGGTCAGCACTGTGAATGGGTGTACTTACATTGAAGCCCTCCGCTGGTCAACACTGTGAATGGGTGTACTGACATTGAAGCCCTCTGCTGGTCTACACTGTGAACGGGTGTACTGACATTGAAGCCCTCCGCTGGTCTACACTGTGAACGGGTGTACTGACATTGAAGCCCTCCGCTGGTCTACACTGTGAACGGGTGTACTGACATTGAAGCCCTCGGCTGGTCTACACTGTGAACGGGTGTACTGACATTGAAGCCCTCCGCTGGTCTACACTGTGTGAATGGGTGTACTGACATTGAAGCCCTCCGCTGGTCTACACTGTGAACGGGTGTACTGACATTGAAGCCCTCTGCTGGTCTACACTGTGTGAATGGGTGTACTGACATTGAAGCCCTCCGCTGGTCTACACTGTGTGAACGGGTGTACTGACATTGAAGCCCTCCGCTGGTCAACACTGTGAACGGGTGTACTGACATTGAAGCCCTCCGCTGGTCTACACTGTGAATGGGTGTACTGACATTGAAGCCCTCCGCTGGTCTACACTGTGTGAACGAGTGTACTGACATTGAAGCCCTCCGCTGGTCAACACTGTGTGAACGGGTGTACTGACGTTGAAGCCCTCCACTGGTCTAAAATGTGAACGGGTGTTCTGCATTTGAAGCCCTCCGCTGGTCTACACTGTGAATTGGTGTACTGACATTGAAGCCCTCCGCTGGTCTACACTGTGAACGGGTGTATTGACATTGAAGCCCTCCGCTGGTCCACACTGTGTGAATGGGTGTACTGACATTGAAGCCCTCCGCTGCTCTACACTGTATGAACGGGTGTACTGCATTTGAAGCCCTCCGCTGGTCTACACTGTGAATAGGTGTACTGACATTGAAGCCCTCCGCAGGTCTACACTTTGAGAACGGGTGTACTGACATTGAAGCCCTCCGCTGGTCTACACTGTGAACGGGTGTACTGCATTTGAAGCCCTCCACTGTTCAACACTGTGAACGGGTGTACTGACATTGAAGCCCTCCGCTGGTCTACACTGTGTGAACGGGTGTACTGACATTGAAGCCCTCCGCTGGTCTACACTGTGAATGGGTGTACTGACATTGAAGCCCTCTGCCGGTCTGCACTGTGAACGGGTGTACTGCATTTGAAGCCCTCCGCTGGTCAACACTGTGAACGGGTGTACTGACATTGAAGCCCTCCGCTGGTCTACACTGTGAACGGGTGTACTGACATTGAAGCCCTCGGCTGGTCTACACTAAAAACGGGTGTACTGACATTGAAGCCCTCCGCTGGTCTACACTGTGTGAATGGGTGTACTGACATTGAAGCCCTCCGCTGGTCTACACTGTGTGAACGGGTGTACTGACATTGAAGCCCTCCGCTGGTCTACACTGTGAATGGGTGTACTGACATTGAAGCCCTATGCTGGTCTACAGTGTGAACGGGTGTACTGACATTGAAGCCCTCCGCTGGTCTACACTGTGAATGGGTGTACTGACATTGAAGCCCTATGCTGGTCTACAGTGTGAACGGGTGTACTGCATTTGAAGCCCTCCGCTGGTCTACACTGTGAACGGGTGTACTGACATTGAAGCCCTCCGCTGGTCTAGACTGTAAACGGGTGTAATGACATTGAAGCCCTCTGCTGGTCAACAGTGTGAACGGGTGTACTGACATTGAAGCCCTCCGCTGGTCTACACTGTGTGAATGGGTGTACTGACATTGAAGCCCTCCGCTGGTCAACACTGTGTACGGGTGTACTGACATTGAAGCCCTCCGCTGGTCTACACTGTGTGAACGGGTGTACTGACATTGAAGCCCTCCGCTGGTCAATACTGTGAACGGGTGTACTGACATTGAAGCCCTCCGCTGGTCTACACTGTGAACGGGTGTACTGACATTGAAGCCCTCCGCTGGTCTACACTGTGAACGGGTGTACTGACATTGAAGCCCTCCGCTGGACTACACTGTGAACGGGTGTACTGATATTGAATCCCTCCGCTGGTCAACACTGTGAACGGGTGTACTGACATTGAAGCCCTCCGCTGGTCTACACTGTGAACAGGTGTACTGACATTGAAGCCCTCTGCTGGTCTACTCTGTGAACGGGTGTACTGACATTGAAGCCCTCCGCTGGTCTAGACTGTAAACGGGTGTACTGACATTGAAGCCCTCTGCTGGTCAACAGTGTGAACGGGTGTACTGACATTGAAGCCCTCCGCTGGTCTACACTGTGTGAATGGGTGTACTGACATTGAAGCCCTCCGCTGGTCTACACTGTGTACGGGTGTACTGACATTGAAGCCCTCCGCTGGTCTACACTGTGTGAACGGGTGTACTGACATTGAAGCCCTCCGCTGGTCAATACTGTGAACGGGTGTACTGACATTGAAGCCCTCCGCTGGTCTACACTGTGAACGGGTGTACTGACATTGAAGCCCTCCGCTGGTCTACACTGTGAACGGGTGTACTGACATTGAAGCCCTCCGCTGGACTACACTGTGAACGGGTGTACTGATATTGAAGCCCTCCGCTGGTCTACTCTGTGAACGGGTGTACTGACATTGAAGCCCTCCGCTGGTCTAGACTGTAAACGGGTGTACTGACATTGAAGCCCTCTGCTGGTCAACAGTGTGAACGGGTGTACTGACATTGAAGCCCTCCGCTGGTCTACACTGTGTGAATGGGTGTACTGACATTGAAGCCCTCCGCTGGTCAACACTGTGTACGGGTGTACTGACATTGAAGCCCTCCGCTGGTCTACACTGTGTGAACGGGTGTACTGACATTGAAGCCCTCCGCTGGTCAATACTGTGAACGGGTGTACTGACATTGAAGCCCTCCGCTGGTCTACACTGTGAACGGGTGTACTGACATTGAAGCCCTCCGCTGGTCTACACTGTGAACGGGTGTACTGACATTGAAGCCCTCCGCTGGACTACACTGTGAACGGGTGTACTGATATTGAAGCCCTCCGCTGGTCAACACTGTGAACGGGTGTACTGACATTGAAGCCCTCCGCTGGTCTACACTGTGAATGGGTGTACTGATATTGAAGCCCTCCGCTGGTCTACACTGTGTGAATGGGTGTACTGACATTGAAGCACTCCGCTGGTCAACACTGTGAACGGGTGTACTGACATTGAAGCCCTCCGCTGGTCTACACTGTGTGAACGGGTGTACTGACATTGAAGCCCTCCGCTGGTCAATACAGTGAACGGGTGTACTGACATTGAAGCCCTCCTCTGGTCTACACTGTGAACGGATGTACTGACATTGAAGCCCTCCGCTGGTCTACACTGTGAACGGGTGTACTGACATTGAAGCCCTCCGCTGGTCTACACTGTGAACGGGTGTACTGATATTGAATCCCTCCGATGGTCAACACTGTGAACGGGTGTACTGACATTGAAGCCCTCCGCTGGTCAACACTGTGAACGGGTGTACTGACATTGAAGCCCTCCGCTGTTCTACACTGTGAATGGGTGTACTGACATTGAAGCCCTCCGCTGGTCAACACTGTGAACGGGTGTACTGACATTGAAGCCCTCCGCTGGTCTACACTGTGAATGGGTGTACTGACATTGAAGCCCTCCGCTGGTCTACACTGTGTGAACGAGTGTACTGACATTGAAGCCCTCCGCTGGTCTACAATGTGAAAGGGTGTACTGACATTGAAGCCCTCCGCTGGTCTACACTGTGATCGGGTGTACTGACATTGAAGCCCTCCGCTGGTCTACACTGTGAACGGGTGTACTGACATTGAAGCCCTCCGCCGGTCTACACTGTGTGAACGGGTGTACTGACATTGAAGCCCTCTGCTGGTCTACACTGTGTGAATGGGTGTACTGACATTGAAGCCCTCCGCTGGTCTACACTGTGAATGGGTGTACTGACATTGAAGCCCTCCGCTGGTGTACACTGTGAACGGGTGTACTGATATTGAAGCCCTCTGCTGGTCAACACTGTGAACGGGTGTACTGACATTGAAGCCCTCCGCTGGTCTACACTGTGTGAACGGGTGTACTGACATTGAAGCCCTCCGCTGATCTACACTGTGTGAATGGGTGTACTGACATTGAAGCCCTCCGCTGGTCTACACTGTGAACGGGTGTACTGACATTGAAGCCCTCCGCTGGTCTACACTGTGAACGGGTGTACTGACATTGAAGCCCTCCGCTGGTCTACACTGTGAACGGGTGTACTGATATTGAATCCCTCCGCTGGTCAACACTGTGAACGGGTGTACTGACATTGAAGCCCTCCGCTGGTCAACACTGTGAACGGGTGTACTGACATTGAAGCCCTCCGCTGGTCTACACTGTGAATGGGTGTACTGACATTGAAGCCCTCCGCTGGTCTACACTGTGTGAACGAGTGTACTGACATTGAAGCCCTCCGCTGGTCTACAATGTGAAAGGGTGTACTGACATTGAAGCCCTCCGCTGGTCTACACTGTGATCGGGTGTACTGACATTGAAGCCCTCCGCTGGTCTACACTGTGAACGGGTGTACTGACATTGAAGCCCTCCGCTGGGCTACACTGAGTGAACGGGTGTACTGACATTGAAGCCCTCTGCTGGTCTACACTGTGTGAATGGGTGTACTGACATTGAAGCCCTCCGCTGGTCTACACTGTGAATGGGTGTACTGACATTGAAGCCCTCCGCTGGTCTACACTGTGAACGGGTGTACTGATATTGAAGCCCTCTGCTGGTCTACACTGTGAACGGGTGTACTGACATTGAAGCCCTCCGCTGGTCTACACTGTGAATGGGTGTACTGACATTGAAGCCCTCCGCTGGTGTACACTGTGAACGGGTGTACTGATATTGAAGCCCTCTGCTGGTCTACACTGTGAACGGGTGTACTGACATTGAAGCCCTCTGCTGGTCAACACTGTGAACGGGTGTACTGACATTGAAGCCCTCCGCTGGTCTACACTGTGTGAACGGGTGTACTGACATTGAAGCCCTCCGCTGATCTACACTGTGTGAATGGGTGTACTGACATTGAAGCCCTCCGCTGGTCTACACTGTGAACGGGTGTACTGACATTGAAGCCCTCCGCTGGTCTACACTGTGAACGGGTGTACTGACATTGAAGCCCTCCGCTGGTCTACACTGTGAACGGGTGTACTGATATTGAATCCCTCCGCTGGTCAACACTGTGAACGGGTGTACTGACATTGAAGCCCTCCGCTGGTCAACACTGTGAACGGGTGTACTGACATTGAAGCCCTCCGCTGGTCTACACTGTGAATGGGTGTACTGACATTGAAGCCCTCCGCTGGTCTACACTGTGTGAACGAGTGTACTGACATTGAAGCCCTCCGCTGGTCTACAATGTGAAAGGGTGTACTGACATTGAAGCCCTCCGCTGGTCTACACTGTGATCGGGTGTACTGACATTGAAGCCCTCCGCTGGTCTACACTGTGAACGGGTGTACTGACATTGAAGCCCTCCGCTGGGCTACACTGAGTGAACGGGTGTACTGACATTGAAGCCCTCTGCTGGTCTACACTGTGTGAATGGGTGTACTGACATTGAAGCCCTCCGCTGGTCTACACTGTGAATGGGTGTACTGACATTGAAGCCCTCCGCTGGTCTACACTGTGAACGGGTGTACTGATATTGAAGCCCTCTGCTGGTCTACACTGTGAACGGGTGTACTGACATTGAAGCCCTCCGCTGGTCTACACTGTGAATGGGTGTACTGACATTGAAGCCCTCCGCTGGTGTACACTGTGAACGGGTGTACTGATATTGAAGCCCTCTGCTGGTCTACACTGTGAACGGGTGTACTGACATTGAAGCCCTCCGCTGGTCTACACTGTGTGAACGGGTGTACTGACATTGAAGCCCTCCGCTGGTCTACACTGTGTGAATGGGTGTACTGACATTGAAGCCCTCCGCTGGTCTACACTGTGAACGGGTGTACTGACATTGAAGCCCTCCGCTGGTCTACACTGTGAACGGGTGTACTGACATTGAAGCCCTCCGCTGGTCTAAAATGTGAACGGGTGTTCTGCATTTGAAGCCCTCCGCTGGTCTACACTGTGAATTGGTGTACTGACATTGAAGCCCTCCGCTGGTCTACACTGTGAACGGGTGTATTGACATTGAAGCCCTCCGCTGGTCCTCACTGTGTGAATGGGTGTACTGACATTGAAGCCCTCCGCTGCTCTACACTGTATGAACGGGTGTACTGCATTTGAAGCCCTCCGCTGGTCTACACTGTGAATAGGTGTACTGACATTGAAGCCCTCCGCAGGTCTACACTTTGAGAACGGGTGCACTGACATTGAAGCCCTCCGCTGGTCTACACTGTGAACGGGTGTACTGCATTTGAAGCCCTCCACTGTTCAACACTGTGAACGGGTGTACTGACATTGAAGCCCTCCGCTGGTCTACACTGTGTGAACGGGTGTACTGACATTGAAGCCCTCCGCTGGTCTACACTGTGAATGGGTGTACTGACATTGAAGCCCTCTGCCGGTCTGCACTGTGAACGGGTGTACTGCATTTGAAGCCCTCCGCTGGTCAACACTGTGAACGGGTGTACTGACATTGAAGCCCTCCGCTGGTCTACACTGTGAACGGGTGTACTGACATTGAAGCCCTCGGCTGGTCTACACTAAAAACGGGTGTACTGACATTGAAGCCCTCCGCTGGTCTACACTGTGTGAATGGGTGTACTGACATTGAAGCCCTCCGCTGGTCTACACTGTGTGAACGGGTGTACTGACATTGAAGACCTCCGCTGGTCTACACTGTGAATGGGTGTACTGACATTGAAGCCCTATGCTGGTCTACAGTGTGAACGGGTGTACTGCATTTGAAGCCCTCCGCTAGTCAACACTGTGAACGGGTGTACTGACATTGAAGCCCTCCGCTGGTCTACACTGTGAACAGGTGTACTGACATTGAAGCCCTCTGCTGGTCTACTCTGTGAACGGGTGTACTGACATTGAAGCCCTCCGCTGGTCTAGACTGTAAACGGGTGTACTGACATTGAAGCCCTCTGCTGGTCAACAGTGTGAACGGGTGTACTGACATTGAAGCCCTCCGCTGGTCTACACTGTGTGAATGGGTGTACTGACATTGAAGCCCTCCGCTGGTCAACACTGTGTACGGGTGTACTGACATTGAAGCCCTCCGCTGGTCTACACTGTGTGAACGGGTGTACTGACATTGAAGCCCTCCGCTGGTCAATACTGTGAACGGGTGTACTGACATTGAAGCCCTCCGCTGGTCTACACTGTGAACGGGTGTACTGACATTGAAGCCCTCCGCTGGTCTACACTGTGAACGGGTGTACTGACATTGAAGCCCTCCGCTGGACTACACTGTGAACGGGTGTACTGATATTGAATCCCTCCGCTGGTCAACACTGTGAACGGGTGTACTGACATTGAAGCCCTCCGCTGGTCAACACTGTGAATGGGTGTACTGACATTGAAGCCCTCCGCTGGTCAACACTGTGAACGGGTGTACTGACATTGAAGCCCTCCGCTGGTCTACACTGTGAATGGGTGTACTGATATTGAAGCCCTCCGCTGGTCTACACTGTGTGAATGGGTGTACTGACATTGAAGCACTCCGCTGGTCAACACTGTGAACGGGTGTACTGACATTGAAGCCCTCCGCTGGTCTACACTGTGTGAACGGGTGTACTGACATTGAAGCCCTCCGCTGGTCAATACAGTGAACGGGTGTACTGACATTGAAGCCCTCCTCTGGTCTACACTGTGAACGGATGTACTGACATTGAAGCCCTCCGCTGGTCTACACTGTGAACGGGTGTACTGACATTGAAGCCCTCCGCTGGTCTACACTGTGAACGGGTGTACTGATATTGAATCCCTCCGATGGTCAACACTGTGAACGGGTGTACTGACATTGAAGCCCTCCGCTGGTCAACACTGTGAACGGGTGTACTGACATTGAAGCCCTCCGCTGGTCTACACTGTGAATGGGTGTACTGACATTGAAGCCCTCCGCTGGTCAACACTGTGAACGGGTGTACTGACATTGAAGCCCTCCGCTGGTCTACACTGTGAATGGGTGTACTGACATTGAAGCCCTCCGCTGGTCTACACTGTGTGAACGAGTGTACTGACATTGAAGCCCTCCGCTGGTCTACAATGTGAAAGGGTGTACTGACATTGAAGCCCTCCGCTGGTCTACACTGTGATCGGGTGTACTGACATTGAAGCCCTCCGCTGGTCTACACTGTGAACGGGTGTACTGACATTGAAGCCCTCCGCCGGTCTACACTGTGTGAACGGGTGTACTGACATTGAAGCCCTCTGCTGGTCTACACTGTGTGAATGGGTGTACTGACATTGAAGCCCTCCGCTGGTCTACACTGTGAATGGGTGTACTGACATTGAAGCCCTCCGCTGGTGTACACTGTGAACGGGTGTACTGATATTGAAGCCCTCTGCTGGTCTACACTGTGAACGGGTGTACTGACATTGAAGCCCTCCGCTGGTCTACACTGTGTGAACGGGTGTACTGACATTGAAGCCCTCCGCTGATCTACACTGTGTGAATGGGTGTACTGACATTGAAGCCCTCCGCTGGTCTACACTGTGAACGGGTGTACTGACATTGAAGCCCTCCGCTGGTCTACACTGTGAACGGGTGTACTGACATTGAAGCCCTCCGCTGGTCTACACTGTGAACGGGTGTACTGATATTGAATCCCTCCGCTGGTCAACACTGTGAACGGGTGTACTGACATTGAAGCCCTCCGCTGGTCAACACTGTGAACGGGTGTACTGACATTGAAGCCCTCCGCTGGTCTACACTGTGAATGGGTGTACTGACATTGAAGCCCTCCGCTGGTCAACACTGTGAACGGGTGTACTGACATTGAAGCCCTCCGCTGGTCTACACTGTGAATGGGTGTACTGACATTGAAGCCCTCCGCTGGTCTACACTGTGTGAACGAGTGTACTGACATTGAAGCCCTCCGCTGGTCTACAATGTGAAAGGGTGTACTGACATTGAAGCCCTCCGCTGGTCTACACTGTGATCGGGTGTACTGACATTGAAGCCCTCCGCTGGTCTACACTGTGAACGGGTGTACTGACATTGAAGCCCTCCGCTGGGCTACACTGTGTGAACGGGTGTACTGACATTGAAGCCCTCTGCTGGTCTACACTGTGTGAATGGGTGTACTGACATTGAAGCCCTCCGCTGGTCTACACTGTGAATGGGTGTACTGACATTGAAGCCCTCCGCTGGTGTACACTGTGTGAACGGGTGTACTGACATTGAAGCCCTCCGCTGGTCTACACTGTGTGAATGGGTGTACTGACATTGAAGCCCTCCGCTGGTCTACACTGTGAACGGGTGTACTGATATTGAAGCCTTCTGCTGGTCTACACTGTGAACGGGTGTACTGACATTGAAGCCCTCCGCTGGTCTACACTGTGAATGGGTGTACTGAAATTGAAGCCCTCCGCTGGTCTACACTGTGTGAACGGGTGTACTGACATTGAAGCCCTCCGCTGGTCTACACTGTGTGAATGGGTGTACTGACATTGAAGCCCTCCGCTGGTCAACACTGTGAACGGGTGTACTGACATTGAAGCCCTCCGCTGGTCTACACTGTGAACGGGTGTACTGACATTGAAGCCCTCCGCTGGTCTACACTGTGAATGGGTGTACTGACATTGAAGCCCTCCGCTGGTCAACACTGTGAACGGGTGTACTGACATTGAAGCCCTCCGCTGGTCTACACTGTGAATGGGTGTACTGACATTGAAGCCCTCCGCTGGTCTACACTGTGTGAACGAGTGTACTGACATTGAAGCCCTCCGTTGGTCTACAATGTGAAAGGGTGTACTGACATTGAAGCCCTCCGCTGGTCTACACTGTGATCGGGTGTACTGACATTGAAGCCCTCCGCTGGTCTACACTGTGAACGGGTGTACTGACATTGAAGCCCTCCGCTGGGCTACACTGTGTGAACGGGTGTACTGACATTGAAGCCCTCTGCTGGTCTACACTGTGTGAATGGGTGTACTGACATTGAGCCCTCCGCTGGTCTACACTGTGAATGGGTGTACTGACATTGAAGCCCTCCGCTGGTCTACACTGTGAACGGGTGTACTGATATTGAAGCCCTCTGCTGGTCTACACTGTGAACGGGTGTACTGACATTGAAGCCCTCCGCTGGTCTACACTGTGTGAACGGGTGTACTGACATTGAAGCCCTCCGCTGGTCTACACTGTGTGAATGGGTGTACTGACATTGAAGCCCTCCGCTGGTCTACACTGTGAACGGGTGTACTGACATTGAAGCCCTCTGCTGGTCTACACTGTGAATGGGTGTACTGACATTGAAGCCCTCTGCTGGTCTACACTGTGAACGGGTGTACTGATATTGAAGCCCTCCGCTGGTCTATACTGTGAACGGGGATACTGACATTGAATCCCTCCGCTGGTCAGCACTGTGAATGGGTGTACTTACATTGAAGCCCTCCGCTGGTCAACACTGTGAATGGGTGTACTGACATTGAAGCCCTCTGCTGGTCTACACTGTGAACGGGTGTACTGACATTGAAGCCCTCCTCTGGTCTACACTGTGAACGGGTGTACTGACATTGAAGCCCTCCGCTGGTCTACACTGTGAACGGGTGTACTGACATTGAAGCCCTCGGCTGGTCTACACTGTGAACGGGTGTACTGACATTGAAGCCCTCCGCTGGTCTACACTGTGAACGGGTGTACTGATATTGAATCCCTCCGCTGGTCAACACTGTGAACGGGTGTACTGACATTGAAGCCCTCCGCTGGTCTACACTGTGAACGGGTGTACTGACATTGAAGCCCTCGGCTGGTCTACACTGTGAACGGTTGTACTGACATTGAAGCCCTCCGCTGGTCTACACTGTGTGAATGGGTGTACTGACATTGAAGCCCTCCGCTGGTCTACACTGTGAACGGGTGTACTGACATTGAAGCCCTCTGCTGGTCTACACTGTGTGAATGGGTGTACTGACATTGAAGCCCTCCGCTGGTCTACACTGTGTGAACGGGTGTACTGACATTGAAGCCCTCCGCTGGTCTACACTGTGTGAATGGGTGTACTGACATTGAAGCCCTCCGCTGGTCTACACTGTGAACGGGTGTACTGACATTGAAGCCCTCTGCTGGTCTACACTGTGTGAATGGGTGTATTGACATTCCAGCCCTCCGCTGGTCTACACTGTGTGAACGGGTGTACTGACATTGAAGCCCTCCGCTGGTCAACACTGTGAACGGGTGTACTGACATTGAAGCCCTCCGCTGGTCTACACTGTGAATGGGTGTACTGACATTGAAGCCCTCCGCTGGTCTACACTGTGTGAACGGGTGTACTGACATTGAAGCCCTCCGCTGGTCTACACTGTGAACGGGTGTACTGACATTGAAGCCCTCCGCTGGTCTACACTGTGTGAACGGGTGTACTGACATTGAAGCCCTCCGCTGGTCTACACTGTGAACGGGTGTACTGACATTGAAGCCCTCCGCTGGTCTACACTGTGAACGGGTGTACTGACATTGAAGCCCTCTGCTGGTCTACACTGTGAACGGGTGTACTGACATTGAAGCCCTCCGCTGGTCTACACTGTGAACGGGTGTACTGACATTGAAGCCCTCCGCTGGTCTACACTGTGAACGGGTGTACTGACATTGAAGCCCTCGGCTGGTCTACACTGTGAACGGGTGTACTGACATTGAAGCCCTCCGCTGGTCTACACTGTGTGAATGGGTGTACTGACATTGAAGCCCTCCGCTGGTCTACACTGTGAACGGGTGTACTGACATTGAAGCCCTCTGCTGGTCTACACTGTGTGAATGGGTGTACTGACATTGAAGCCCTCCGCTGGTCTACACTGTGTGAACGGGTGTACTGACATTGAAGCCCTCCGCTGGTCAACACTGTGAACGGGTGTACTGACATTGAAGCCCTCCGCTGATCTACACTGTGAATGGGTGTACTGACATTGAAGCCATCCGATGGTCTACACTGTGTGAACGAGTGTACTGACATTGAAGCCCTCCGCTGGTCAACACTGTGAACGGGTGTACTGACATTGAAGCCCTCCGCTGGTCAACACTGTGTGAACGGGTGTACTGACGTTGAAGCCCTCCACTGGTCTAAAATGTGAACGGGTGTACTGCATTTGAAGCCCTCCGCTGGTCTACACTGTGAATTGGTGTACTGACATTGAAGCCCTCCGCTGGTCTACACTGTGAACGGGTGTATTGACATTGAAGCCCTCCGCTGGTCCACACTGTGTGAATGGGTGCACTGACATTGAAGCCCTCCGCTGCTCTACACTGTATGAACGGGTGTACTGCATTTGAAGCCCTCCGCTGGTCTACACTGTGAATAGGTGTACTGACATTGAAGCCCTCCGCAGGTCTACACTTTGAGAACGGGTGTACTGCATTTGAAGCCCTCCACTGTTCAGCACTGTGAACGGGTGTACTGACATTGAAGCCCTCCGCTGGTCTACACTGTGTGAACGGGTGTACTGACATTGAAGCCCTCCGCTGGTCTACACTGTGTGAACGGGTGTACTGACATTGAAGCCCTCCGCTGGTCTACACTGTGAATGGGTGTACTGACATTGAAGCCCTCTGCCGGTCTACACTGTGAACGGGTGTACTGCATTTGAAGCCCTCCGCTGGTCAACACTGTGAACGGGTGTACTGACATTGAAGCCCTCCGCTGGTCTACACTGTGAACGGGTGTACTGACATTGAAGCCATCGGCTGGTCTACACTGTGAACGGGTATACTGACATTGAAGCCCTCCGCTGGTCTACACTGTGTGAATGGGTGTACTGACATTGAAGCCCTCCGCTGGTCTACACTGTGTGAACGGGTGTACTGACATTGAAGCCCTCCGCTGGTCTACACTGTGAATGGGTGTACTGACATTGAAGCCCTCTGCTGGTCTACAGTGTGAACGGGTGTACTGCATTTGAAGCCCTCCGCTAGTCAACACTGTGAACGGGTGTACTGACATTGAAGCCCTCCGCTGGTCTACACTGTGAACAGGTGTACTGACATTGAAGCCCTCTGCTGGTCTACTCTGTGAACGGGTGTACTGACACTGAAGCCCTCCGCTGGTGTAGACTGTAAACGGGTGTACTGACATTGAAGCCCTCTGCTGGTCAACAGTGTGAACGGGTGTACTGACATTGAAGCCCTCCGCTGGTCTACACTGTGTGAACGGGTGTACTGACATTGAAGCCCTCCGCTGGTCAATACTGTGAACGGGTGTACTGACATTGAAGCCCTCCGCTGGTCTACACTGTGAACGGGTGTACTGACATTGAAGCCCTCCGCTGGTCTACACTGTGAACGGGTGTACTGACATTGAAGCCCTCCGCTGGTCTACACTGTGAACGGGTGTACTGATATTGAATCCCTCCGCTGGTCAACACTGTGAACGGGTGTACTGACATTGAAGCCCTCCGCTGGTCAACACTGTGAATGGGTGTACTGACATTGAAGCCCTCCGCTGGTCAACACTGTGAACGGGTGTACTGACATTGAAGCCCTCCGCTGGTCTACACTGTGAATGGGTGTACTGATATTGAAGCCCTCCGCTGGTCTACACTGTGAACGGGTGTACTGATATTGAATCCCTCCGCTGGTCAACACTGTGAACGGGTGTACTGACATTGAAGCCCTCCGCTGGTCAACACTGTGAACGGGTGTACTGACATTGAAGCCCTCCGCTGGTCTACACTGTGTGAACGGGTGTACTGACATTGAAGCCCTCCGCTGGTCAATACAGTGAACGGGTGTACTGACATTGAAGCCCTCCTCTGGTCTACACTGTGAACGGTTGTACTGACATTGAAGCCCTCCGCTGGTCTACACTGTGAACGGGTGTACTGACATTGAAGCCCTCCGCTGGTCTACACTGTGAACGGGTGTACTGATATTGAATCCCTCCGATGGTCAACACTGTGAACGGGTGTACTGACATTGAAGCCCTCCGCAGGTCAACACTGTGAACGGGTGTACTGACATTGAAGCCCTCCGCTGGTCTACACTGTGAATGGGTGTACTGACATTGAAGCCCTCCGCTGGTCAACACTCTGAACGGGTGTACTGACATTGAAGCCCTCCGCTGGTCTACACTGTGTGAACGAGTGTACTGACATTGAAGCCCTCCGCTGGTCTACAATGTGAAAGGGTGTACTGACATTGAAGCCCTCCGCTGGTCTACACTGTGATCGGGTGTACTGACATTGAAGCCCTCCGCTGGTCTACACTGTGAACGGGTGTACTGACATTGAAGCCCTCCGCTGGTCTACACTGTGTGAACGGGTGTACTGACATTGAAGCCCTCTGCTGGTCTACACTGTGTGAATGGGTGTACTGACATTGAAGCCCTCCGCTGGTCTACACTGTGAATGGGTGTACTGACATTGAAGCCCTCCGCTGGTGTACACTGTGAACGGGTGTACTGATATTGAAGCCCTCTGCTGATCTACACTGTGAACGGGTGTCCTGACATTGAAGCCCTCCGCTGGTCTACACTGTGTGAACGGGTGTACTGACATTGAAGCCCTCCGCTGGTCTACACTGTGTGAATGGGTGTACTGACATTGAAGCCCTCCGCTGGTCTACACTGTGAACGGGTGTACTGAGATTGAAGCCCTCCGCTGGTCTACACTGTGAACGGGTGTACTGACATTGAAGCCCTCCGCTGGTCTACACTGTGAACGGGTGTACTGATATTGAATCCCTCCGCTGGTCAACACTGTGAACGGGTGTACTGACATTGAAGCCCTCCGCTGGTCAACACTGTGAACGGGTGTACTGACATTGAAGCCCTCCGCTGGTCTACACTGTGAATGGGTGTACTGACATTGAAGCCCTCCGCTGGTCAACACTGTGAACGGGTGTACTGACATTGAAGCCCTCCGCTGGTCTACACTGTGAATGGGTGTACTGACATTGAAGCCCTCCGCTGGTCTAAACTGTGTGAACGAGTGTACTGACATTGAAGCCCTCCGCTGGTCTACAATGTGAAAGGGTGTACTGACATTGAAGCCCTCCGCTGGTCTACACTGTGATCGGGTGTACTGACATTGAAGCCCTCCGCTGGTCTGCACTGTGAACGGGTGTACTGACATTGAAGCCCTCCGCTGGTCTACACTGTGTGAACGGGTGTACTGACATTGAAGCCCTCTGCTGGTCTACACTGTGTGAATGGGTGTACTGACATTGAAGCCCTCCGCTGGTCTACACTGTGAATGGGTGTACTGACATTGAAGCCCTCCGCTGGTCTACACTGTGAACGGGTGTACTGATATTGAAGCCCTCTGCTGGTCTACACTGTGAACGGGTGTACTGACATTGAAGCCCTCCGCTGGTCTACACTGTGTGAACGGGTGTACTGACATTGAAGCCCTCCGCTGGTCTACACTGTGTGAATGGGTGTACTGACATTGAAGCCCTCCGCTGGTCTACACTGTGAACGGGTGTACTGACATTGAAGCCCTCTGCTGGTCTACACTGTGAATGGGTGTACTGACATTGAAGCCCTCTGCTGGTCTACACTGTGAACGGGTGTACTGATATTGAAGCCCTCCGCTGGTCTATACTGTGAACGGGGATACTGACATTGAATCCCTCCGCTGGTCAGCACTGTGAATGGGTGTACTTACATTGAAACCCTCCGCTGGTCAACACTGTGAATGGGTGTACTGACATTGAAGCCCTCTGCTGGTCTACACTGTGAACGGGTGTACTGACATTGAAGCCCTCCGCTGGTCTACACTGTGAACGGGTGTACTGACATTGAAGCCCTCCGCTGGTCTACACTGTGAACGGGTGTACTGACATTGAAGCCCTCGGCTGGTCTACACTGTGAACGGGTGTACTGACATTGAAGCCCTCCGCTGGTCTACACTGTGTGAATGGGTGTACTGACATTGAAGCCCTCCGCTGGTCTACACTGTGAACGGGTGTACTGACATTGAAGCCCTCTGCTGGTCTACACTGTGTGAATGGGTGTACTGACATTGAAGCCCTCCGCTGGTCTACACTGTGTGAACGGGTGTACTGACATTGAAGCCCTCCGCTGGTCAACACTGTGAACGGGTGTACTGACATTGAAGCCCTCCGCTGGTCTACACTGTGAATGGGTGTACTGACATTGAAGCCCTCCGCTGGTCTACACTGTGTGAACTAGTGTACTGACATTGAAGCCCTCCACTGTTCAACACTGTGAACGGGTGTACTGACATTGAAGCCCTCCGCTGGTCTACACTGTGTGAACGGGTGTACTGACATTGAAGCCCTCCGCTGGTCTACACTGTGTGAACGGGTGTACTGACATTGAAGCCCTCCGCTGGTCTACACTGTGAATGGGTGTACTGACATTGAAGCCCTCTGCCGGTCTACACTGTGTGAACGGGTGTACTGACATTGAAGCCCTCTGCCGGTCTACACTGTGAACGGGTGTACTGCATTTGAAGCCCTCCGCTGGTCAACACTGTGAACGGGTGTACTGACATTGAAGCCCTCCGCTGGTCTACACTGTGAACGGGTGTACTGACATTGAAGCCCTCGGCTGGTCTACACTGTGAACGGGTATACTGACATTGAAGCCCTCCGCTGGTCTACACTGTGTGAATGGGTGTACTGACATTGAAGCCCTCCGCTGGTCTACACTGTGTGAACGGGTGTACTGACATTGAAGCCCTCCGCTGGTCTACACTGTGAATGGGTGTACTGACATTGAAGCCCTCTGCTGGTCTACAGTGTGAACGGGTGTACTGCATTTGAAGCCCTCCGCTAGTCAACACTGTGAACGGGTGTACTGACATTGAAGCCCTCCGCTGGTCTACACTGTGAACAGGTGTACTGACATTGAAGCCCTCTGCTGGTCTACTCTGTGAACGGGTGTACTGACATTGAAGCCCTCCGCTGGTGTAGACTGTAAACGGGTGTACTGACATTGAAGCCCTCTGCTGGTCAACAGTGTGAACGGGTGTACTGACATTGAAGCCCTCCGCTGGTCTACACTGTGTGAACGGGTGTACTGACATTGAAGCCCTCCGCTGGTCAATACTGTGAACGGGTGTACTGACATTGAAGCCCTCCGCTGGTCTACACTGTGAACGGGTGTACTGACATTGAAGCCCTCCGCTGGTCTACACTGTGAACGGGTGTACTGACATTGAAGCCCTCCGCTGGTCTACACTGTGAACGGGTGTACTGATATTGAATCCCTCCGCTGGTCAACACTGTGAACGGGTGTACTGACATTGAAGCCCTCCGCTGGTCAACACTGTGAATGGGTGTACTGACATTGAAGCCCTCCGCTGGTCAACACTGTGAACGGGTGTACTGACATTGAAGCCCTCCGCTGGTCTACACTGTGAATGGGTGTACTGATATTGAAGCCCTCCGCTGGTCTACACTGTGTGAATGGGTGTACTGACATTGAAGCACTCCGCTGGTCAACACTGTGAACGGGTGTACTGACATTGAAGCCCTCCGCTGGTCTACACTGTGTGAACGTGTGTACTGACATTGAAGCCCTCCGCTGGTCAATACAGTGAACGGGTGTACTGACATTGAAGCCCTCCTCTGGTCTACACTGTGAACGGTTGTACTGACATTGAAGCCCTCCGCTGGTCTACACTGTGAACGGGTGTACTGACATTGAAGCCCTCCGCTGGTCTACACTGTGAACGGGTGTACTGATATTGAATCCCTCCGATGGTCAACACTGTGAACGGGTGTACTGACATTGAAGCCCTCCGCTGGTCAACACTGTGAACGGGTGTACTGACATTGAAGCCCTCCGCTGGTCTACACTGTGAATGGGTGTACTGACATTGAAGCCCTCCGCTGGTCAACACTCTGAACGGGTGTACTGACATTGAAGCCCTCCGCTGGTCTACACTGTGAATGGGTGTACTGACATTGAAGCCCTCCGCTGGTCTACACTGTGTGAACGAGTGTACTGACATTGAAGCCCTCTGCTGGTCTACAATGTGAAAGGGTGTACTGACATTGAAGCCCTCCGCTGGTCTACACTGTGATCGGGTGTACTGACATTGAAGCCCTCCGCTGGTCTACACTGTGAACGGGTGTACTGACATTGAAGCCCTCCGCTGGTCTACACTGTGAACGGGTGTACTGACATTGAAGCCCTCCGCTGGTCTACACTGTGTGAACGGGTGTACTGACATTGAAGCCCTCCGCTGGTCTACACTGTGTGAATGGGTGTACTGACATTGAAGCCCTCTGCTGGTCTACACTGTGAACGGGTGTACTGACATTGAAGCCCTCCGCTGGTCTACACTGTGAACGGGTGTACTGACATTGAAGCCCTCCGCTGGTCTACACTGTGAACGGGTGTACTGACATTGAAGCCCTCGGCTGGTCTACACTGTGAACGGGTGTACTGACATTGAAGCCCTCCGCTGGTCTACACTGTGTGAATGGGTGTACTGACATTGAAGCCCTCCGCTGGTCTACACTGTGAACGGGTGTACTGACATTGAAGCCCTCTGCTGGTCTACACTGTGTGAATGGGTGTACTGACATTGAAGCCCTCCGCTGGTCTACACTGTGTGAACGGGTGTACTGACATTGAAGCCCTCCGCTGGTCAACACTGTGAACGGGTGTACTGACATTGAAGCCCTCCGCTGGTCTACACTGTGAATGGGTGTACTGACATTGAAGCCCTCCGCTGGTCTACACTGTGTGAACTAGTGTACTGACATTGAAGCCCTCCACTGTTCAACACTGTGAACGGGTGTACTGACATTGAAGCCCTCCGCTGGTCTACACTGTGTGAACGGGTGTACTGACATTGAAGCCCTCCGCTGGTCTACACTGTGTGAACGGGTGTACTGACATTGAAGCCCTCCGCTGGTCTACACTGTGAATGGGTGTACTGACATTGAAGCCCTCTGCCGGTCTACACTGTGAACGGGTGTACTGCATTTGAAGCCCTCCGCTGGTCAACACTGTGAACGGGTGTACTGACATTGAAGCCCTCCGCTGGTCTACACTGTGAACGGGTGTACTGACATTGAAGCCCTCGGCTGGTCTACACTGTGAACGGGTATACTGACATTGAAGCCCTCCGCTGGTCTACACTGTGTGAATGGGTGTACTGACATTGAAGCCCTCCGCTGGTCTACACTGTGTGAACGGGTGTACTGACATTGAAGCCCTCCGCTGGTCTACACTGTGAATGGGTGTACTGACATTGAAGCCCTCTGCTGGTCTACAGTGTGAACGGGTGTACTGCATTTGAAGCCCTCCGCTAGTCAACACTGTGAACGGGTGTACTGACATTGAAGCCCTCCGCTGGTCTACACTGTGAACAGGTGTACTGACATTGAAGCCCTCTGCTGGTCTACTCTGTGAACGGGTGTACTGACATTGAAGCCCTCCGCTGGTGTAGACTGTAAACGGGTGTACTGACATTGAAGCCCTCTGCTGGTCAACAGTGTGAACGGGTGTACTGACATTGAAGCCCTCCGCTGGTCTACACTGTGTGAACGGGTGTACTGACATTGAAGCCCTCCGCTGGTCAATACTGTGAACGGGTGTACTGACATTGAAGCCCTCCGCTGGTCTACACTGTGAACGGGTGTACTGACATTGAAGCCCTCCGCTGGTCTACACTGTGTGAATGGGTGTACTGACATTGAAGCTCTCCGCTGGTCTACACTGTGAACGGGTGTACTGACATTGAAGCCCTCCGCTGGTCAACACTGTGAACGGGTGTACTGACATTGAAGCCCTCCGCTGGTCTACACTGTGAACGGGTGTACTGACATTGAAGCCCTCCGCTGGTCTACACTGTGAACGGGTGTACTGACATTGAAGCACTCCGCTGGTCTACACTGTGAATGGGTGTACTGACATTGAAGCGCTCCGCTGGTCAACACTGTGAACGGGTGTACTGATATTGAATCCCTCCGATGGTCAACACTGTGAACGGGTGTACTGACATTGAAGCCCTCCGCTGGTCAACACTGTGAACGGGTGTACTGACATTGAAGCCCTCCGCTGGTCTACACTGTGAATGGGTGTACTGACATTGAAGCCCTCCGCTGGTCAACACTCTGAACGGGTGTACTGACATTGAAGCCCTCCGCTGGTCTACACTGTGAATGGGTGTACTGACATTGAAGCCCTCCGCTGGTCTACACTGTGTGAACGAGTGTACTGACATTGAAGCCCTCTGCTGGTCTACAATGTGAAAGGGTGTACTGACATTGAAGCCCTCCGCTGGTCTACACTGTGATCGGGTGTACTGACATTGAAGCCCTCCGCTGGTCTACACTGTGAACGGGTGTACTGACATTGAAGCCCTCCGCTGGTCTACACTGTGAACGGGTGTACTGACATTGAAGCCCTCCGCTGGTCTACACTGTGTGAACGGGTGTACTGACATTGAAGCCCTCCGCTGGTCTACACTGTGTGAATGGGTGTACTGACATTGAAGCCCTCTGCTGGTCTACACTGTGAACGGGTGTACTGACATTGAAGCCCTCCGCTGGTCTACACTGTGAACGGGTGTACTGACATTGAAGCCCTCCGCTGGTCTACACTGTGAACGGGTGTACTGACATTGAAGCCCTCGGCTGGTCTACACTGTGAACGGGTGTACTGACATTGAAGCCCTCCGCTGGTCTACACTGTGTGAATGGGTGTACTGACATTGAAGCCCTCCGCTGGTCTACACTGTGAACGGGTGTACTGACATTGAAGCCCTCTGCTGGTCTACACTGTGTGAATGGGTGTACTGACATTGAAGCCCTCCGCTGGTCTACACTGTGTGAACGGGTGTACTGACATTGAAGCCCTCCGCTGGTCAACACTGTGAACGGGTGTACTGACATTGAAGCCCTCCGCTGGTCTACACTGTGAATGGGTGTACTGACATTGAAGCCCTCCGCTGGTCTACACTGTGTGAACTAGTGTACTGACATTGAAGCCCTCCACTGTTCAACACTGTGAACGGGTGTACTGACATTGAAGCCCTCCGCTGGTCTACACTGTGTGAACGGGTGTACTGACATTGAAGCCCTCCGCTGGTCTACACTGTGTGAACGGGTGTACTGACATTGAAGCCCTCCGCTGGTCTACACTGTGAATGGGTGTACTGACATTGAAGCCCTCTGCCGGTCTACACTGTGAACGGGTGTACTGCATTTGAAGCCCTCCGCTGGTCAACACTGTGAACGGGTGTACTGACATTGAAGCCCTCCGCTGGTCTACACTGTGAACGGGTGTACTGACATTGAAGCCCTCGGCTGGTCTACACTGTGAACGGGTATACTGACATTGAAGCCCTCCGCTGGTCTACACTGTGTGAATGGGTGTACTGACATTGAAGCCCTCCGCTGGTCTACACTGTGTGAACGGGTGTACTGACATTGAAGCCCTCCGCTGGTCTACACTGTGAATGGGTGTACTGACATTGAAGCCCTCTGCTGGTCTACACTGTGAACGGGTGTACTGACATTGAAGCCCTCCGCTGGTCTACACTGTGAACGGGTGTACTGACATTGAAGCCCTCCGCTAGTCAACACTGTGAACGGGTGTACTGACATTGAAGCCCTCCGCTGGTCTACACTGTGAACAGGTGTACTGACATTGAAGCCCTCTGCTGGTCTACTCTGTGAACGGGTGTACTGACATTGAAGCCCTCCGCTGGTGTAGACTGTAAACGGGTGTACTGACATTGAAGCCCTCTGCTGGTCAACAGTGTGAACGGGTGTACTGACATTGAAGCCCTCCGCTGGTCTACACTGTGTGAACGGGTGTACTGACATTGAAGCCCTCCGCTGGTCAATACTGTGAACGGGTGTACTGACATTGAAGCCCTCCGCTGGTCTACACTGTGAACGGGTGTACTGACATTGAAGCCCTCCGCTGGTCTACACTGTGAACGGGTGTACTGACATTGAAGCCCTCCGCTGGTCTACACTGTGAACGGGTGTACTGATATTGAATCCCTCCGCTGGTCAACACTGTGAACGGGTGTACTGACATTGAAGCCCTCCGCTGGTCAACACTGTGAATGGGTGTACTGACATTGAAGCCCTCCGCTGGTCAACACTGTGAACGGGTGTACTGACATTGAAGCCCTCCGCTGGTCTACACTGTGAATGGGTGTACTGATATTGAAGCCCTCCGCTGGTCTACACTGTGTGAATGAGTGTACTGACATTGAAGCCCTCCGCTGGTCAACACTGTGAACGGGTGTACTGACATTGAAGCCCTCCGCTGGTCTACACTGTGTGAACGGGTGTACTGACATTGAAGCCCTCCGCTGGTCAATACAGTGAACGGGTGTACTGACATTGAAGCCCTCCTCTGGTCTACACTGTGAACGGTTGTACTGACATTGAAGCCCTCCGCTGGTCTACACTGTGAACGGGTGTACTGACATTGAAGCCCTCCGCTGGTCTACACTGTGAACGGGTGTAGTGATATTGAATCCCTCCGATGGTCAACACTGTGAACGGGTGTACTGACATTGAAGCCCTCCGCTGGTCAACACTGTGAACGGGTGTACTGACATTGAAGCCCTCCGCTGGTCTACACTGTGAATGGGTGTACTGACATTGAAGCCCTCCGCTGGTCAACACTCTGAACGGGTGTACTGACATTGAAGCCCTCCGCTGGTCTACACTGTGAATGGGTGTACTGACATTGAAGCCCTCCGCTGGTCTACACTGTGTGAACGAGTGTACTGACATTGAAGCCCTCCGCTGGTCTACAATGTGAAAGGGTGTACTGACATTGAAGCCCTCCGCTGGTCTACACTGTGATCGGGTGTACTGACATTGAAGCCCTCCGCTGGTCTACACTGTGAACGGGTGTACTGACATTGAAGCCCTCCGCTGGTCTACACTGTGTGAACGGGTGTACTGACATTGAAGCCCTCTGCTGGTCTACACTGTGTGAATGGGTGTACTGACATTGAAGCCCTCCGCTGGTCTACACTGTGAATGGGTGTACTGACATTGAAGCCCTCCGCTGGTGTACACTGTGAACGGGTGTACTGATATTGAAGCCCTCTGCTGATCTACACTGTGAACGGGTGTCCTGACATTGAAGCCCTCCGCTGGTCTACACTGTGTGAACGGGTGTACTGACATTGAAGCCCTCCGCTGGTCTACACTGTGTGAATGGGTGTACTGACATTGAAGCCCTCCGCTGGTCTACACTGTGAACGGGTGTACTGACATTGAAGCCCTCCGCTGGTCTACACTGTGAACGGGTGTACTGACATTGAAGCCCTCCGCTGGTCTACACTGTGAACGGGTGTACTGATATTGAATCCCTCCGCTGGTCAACACTGTGAACGGGTGTACTGACATTGAAGCCCTCCGCTGGTCAACACTGTGAACGGGTGTACTGACATTGAAGCCCTCCGCTGGTCTACACTGTGAACGGGTGTACTGACATTGAAGCCCTCCGCTGGTCTACACTGTGAATGGGTGTACTGACATTGAAGCCCTCCGCTGGTCTAAACTGTGTGAACGAGTGTACTGACATTGAAGCCCTCCGCTGGTCTACAATGTGAAAGGGTGTACTGACATTGAAGCCCTCCGCTGGTCTACACTGTGATCGGGTGTACTGACATTGAAGCCCTCCGCTGGTCTACACTGTGAACGGGTGTACTGACATTGAAGCCCTCCGCTGGTCTACACTGTGTGAACGGGTGTACTGACATTGAAGCCCTCTGCTGGTCTACACTGTGTGAATGGGTGTACTGACATTGAAGCCCTCCGCTGGTCTACACTGTGAATGGGTGTACTGACATTGAAGCCCTCCGCTGGTCTACACTGTGAACGGGTGTACTGATATTGAAGCCCTCTGCTGGTCTACACTGTGAACGGGTGTACTGACATTGAAGCCCTCCGCTGGTCTACACTGTGTGAACGGGTGTACTGACATTGAAGCCCTCCGCTGGTCTACACTGTGTGAATGGGTGTACTGACATTGAAGCCCTCCGCTGGTCTACACTGTGAACGGGTGTACTGACATTGAAGCCCTCTGCTGGTCTACACTGTGAATGGGTGTACTGACATTGAAGCCCTCTGCTGGTCTACACTGTGAACGGGTGTACTGATATTGAAGCCCTCCGCTGGTCTATACTGTGAACGGGGATACTGACATTGAATCCCTCCGCTGGTCAGCACTGTGAATGGGTGTACTTACATTGAAGCCCTCCGCTGGTCAACACTGTGAATGGGTGTACTGACATTGAAGCCCTCTGCTGGTCTACACTGTGAACGGGTGTACTGACATTGAAGCCCTCCGCTGGTCTACACTGTGAACGGGTGTACTGACATTGAAGCCCTCCGCTGGTCTACACTGTGATCGGGTGTACTGACATTGAAGCCCTCGGCTGGTCTACACTGTGAACGGGTGTACTGACATTGAAGCCCTCCGCTGGTCTACACTGTGTGAATGGGTGTACTGACATTGAAGCCCTCCGCTGGTCTACACTGTGAACGGGTGTACTGACATTGAAGCCCTCTGCTGGTCTACACTGTGTGAATGGGTGTACTGACATTGAAGCCCTCCGCTGGTCTACACTGTGTGAACGGGTGTACTGACATTGAAGCCCTCCGCTGGTCAACACTGTGAACGGGTGTACTGACATTGAAGCCCTCCGCTGGTCTACACTGTGAATGGGTGTACTGACATTGAAGCCCTCCGCTGGTCAACACTGTGAACGGGTGTACTGACATTGAAGCCCTCCGCTGGTCAACACTGTGTGAACGGGTGTACTGACGTTGAAGCCCTCCACTGGTCTAAAATGTGAACGGGGGTACTGCATTTGAAGCCCTCCGCTGGTCTACACTGTGAATTGGTGTGCTGACATTGAAGCCCTCCGCTGGTCTACACTGTGAACGGGTGTATTGACATTGAAGCCCTCCGCTGGTCCACACTGTGTGAATGGGTGTACTGACATTGAAGCCCTCCGCTGCTCTACACTGTATGAACGGGTGTACTGCATTTGAAGCCCTCCGCTGGTCTACACTGTGAATAGGTGTACTGACATTGAAGCCCTCCGCAGGTCTACACTTTGAGAACGGGTGTACTGCATTTGAAGCCCTCCACTGTTCAACCCTGTGAACGGGTGTACTGACATTGAAGCCCTCCGCTGGTCTACACTGTGTGAACGGGTGTACTGACATTGAAGCCCTCCGCTGGTCTACACTGTGAATGGGTGTACTGAAATTGAAGCCCTCTGACGGGCTATACTGTGAACGGGTGTACTGCATTTGAAGCCCTCCGCTGGTCAACACTGTGAACGGGTGTACTGACATTGAAGCCCTCCGCTGGTCTACACTGTGAACGGGTGTACTGACATTGAAGCCCTCTGCTGGTCTACACTGTGAACGTGTGTACTGCATTTGAAGCCCTCCACTGGTCAACACTGTGAACGGGTGTACTGACATTGAAGCCCTCTGCTGGTCAACACTGTGAACGGGTGTGCTGACATTGAAGCCCTCCGCTGGTCTACACTGTGTGAACGGGTGTACTGACATTGAAGCCCTCCGCTGGTCTACACTGTGAATGGGTGTACTGACATTGAAGCCCTCTGCCGGTCTACACTGTGAACGGGTGTACTGCATTTGAAGCCCTCCGCTGGTCAACACTGTGAACGGGTGTACTGACATTGAAGCCCTCCGCTGGTCTACACTGTGAACGGGTGTACTGACATTGAAGCCCTCGGCTGGTCTACACTGTGAACGGGTATACTGACATTGAAGCCCTCCGCTGGTCTACACTGTGTGAATGGGTGTACTGACATTGAAGCCTTCCGCTGGTCTACACTGTGTGAACGGGTGTACTGACATTGAAGCCCTCCGCTGGTGTACACTGTGAATGGGTGTACTGACATTGAAGCCCTCTGCTGGTCTACAGTGTGAACGGGTGTACTGCATTTGAAGCCCTCCGCTAGTCAACACTGTGAACGGGTGTACTGACATTGAAGCCCTCTGCTGGTCAACAGTGTGAACGGGTGTACTGACATTGAAGCCCTCCGCTGGTCTACACTGTGTGAACGGGTGTACTGACATTGAAGCCCTCCGCTGGTCAATACTGTGAACGGGTGTACTGACATTGAAGCCCTCCGCTGGTCTACACTGTGAACGGGTGTACTGACATTGAAGCCCTCCGCTGGTCTACACTCTGAACGGGTGTACTGACATTGAAGCCCTCCGCTGGTCTACACTGTGAACGGGTGTACTGGTATTGAATCCCTCCGCTGGTCAACACTGTGAACGGGTGTACTGACATTGAAGCCCTCCGCTGGTCAACACTGTGAATGGGTGTACTGACATTGAAGCCCTCCGCTGGTCAACACTGTGAACGGGTGTACTGACATTGAAGCCCTCCGCTGGTCTACACTGTGAACGGGTGTACTGACATTGAAGCCCTCCGCTGGTCTACACTGTGAACGGGTGTACTGATATTGAATCCCTCCGATGGTCAACACTGTGAACGGGTGTACTGACATTGAAGCCCTCCGCTGGTCAACACTGTGAACGGTTGTACTGACATTGAAGCCCTCCGCTGGTCTACACTGTGAATGGGTGTACTGACATTGAAGCCCTCCGCTGGTCAACACTCTGAACGGGTGTACTGACATTGAAGCCCTCCGCTGGTCTACACTGTGAATGGGTGTACTGACATTGAAGCCCTCCGCTGGTCTACACTGTGTGAACGAGTGTACTGACATTGAAGCCCTCCGCTGGTCTACAATGTGAAAGGGTGTACTGACATTGAAGCCCTCCGTTGGTCTACACTGTGATCGGGTGTACTGACATTGAAGCCCTCCGCTGGTCTACACTGTGAACGGGTGTACTGACATTGAAGCCCTCCGCTGGTCTACACTGTGTGAACGGGTGTACTGACATTGAAGACTTCTGCTGGTCTACACTGTGTGAATGGGTGTACTGACATTGAAGCCCTCCGCTGGTCTACACTGTGAATGGGTGTACTGACATTGAAGCCCTCCGCTGGTGTACACTGTGAACGGGTGTACTGATATTGAAGCCCTCTGCTGATCTACACTGTGAACGGGTGTCCTGACATTGAAGCCCTCCGCTGGTCTACACTGTGTGAACGGGTGTACTGACATTGAAGCCCTCCGCTGGTCTACACTGTGTGAATGGGTGTACTGACATTGAAGCCCTCCGCTGGTCTACACTGTGAACGGGTGTACTGACATTGAAGCCCTCCGCTGGTCTACACTGTGAACGGGTGTACTGACATTGAAGCCCTCCGCTGGTCTACACTGTGAACGGGTGTACTGATATTGAATCCCTCCGCTGGTCAACAGTGTGAACGGGTGTACTGACATTGAAGCCCTCCGCTGGTCAACACTGTGAACGGGTGTACTGACATTGAAGCCCTCCGCTGGTCTACACTGTGAATGGGTGTACTGACATTGAAGCCCTCCGCTGGTCAACACTGTGAACGGGTGTACTGACATTGAAGCCCTCCGCTGGTCTACACTGTGAATGGGTGTACTGACATTGAAGCCCTCCGCTGGTCTAAACTGTGTGAACGAGTGTACTGACATTGAAGCCCTCCGCTGGTCTATAATGTGAAAGGGTGTACTGATATTGAAGCCCTCCGCTGGTCTACACTGTGATCGGGTGTACTGACATTGAAGCCCTCCGCTGGTCTACACTGTGAACGGGTGTACTGACATTGAAGCCCTCCGCTGGTCTACACTGTGTGAACGGGAGTACTGACATTGAAGCCCTCTGCTGGTCTACACTGTGTGAATGGGTGTACTGACATTGAAGCCCTCCGCTGGTCTACACTGTGAATGGGTGTACTGACATTGAAGCCCTCCGCTGGTCTACACTGTGAACGGGTGTACTGATATTGAAGCCCTCTGCTGGTCTACACTGTGAACGGGTGTACTGACATTGAAGCCCTCCGCTGGTCTACACTGTGTGAACGGGTGTACTGACATTGAAGCCCTCCGCTGGTCTACACTGTGTGAATGGGTGTACTGACATTGAAGCCCTCCGCTGGTCTACACTGTGAACGGGTGTACTGACATTGAAGCCCTCTGCTGGTCTACACTGTGAATGGGTGTACTGACATTGAAGCCCTCTGCTGGTCTACACTGTGAACGGGTGTACTGATATTGAAGCCCTCCGCTGGTCTATACTGTGAACGGGGATACTGACATTGAATCCCTCCGCTGGTCAGCACTGTGAATGGGTGTACTTACATTGAAGCCCTCCGCTGGTCAACACTGTGAATGGGTGTACTGACATTGAAGCCCTCTGCTGGTCTACACTGTGAACGGGTGTACTGACATTGAAGCCCTCCGCTGGTCTACACTGTGAACGGGTGTACTGACATTGAAGCCCTCCGCTGGTCTACACTGTGAACGGGTGTACTGACATTGAAGCACTCGGCTGGTCTACACTGTGAACGGGTGTACTGACATTGAAGCCCTCCGCTGGTCTACACTGTGTGAATGGGTGTACTGACATTGAAGACCTCCGCTGGTCTACACTGTGAACGGGTGTACTGACATTGAAGCCCTCTGCTGGTCTACACTGTGTGAATGGGTGTACTGACATTGAAGCCCTCCGCTGGTCTACACTGTGTGAACGGGTGTACTGACATTGAAGCCCTCCGCTGGTCAACACTGTGAACGGGTGTACTGACATTGAAGCCCTCCGCTGGTCTACACTGTGAATGGGTGTACTGACATTGAAGCCCTCCGCTGGTCTACACTGTGTGAACTAGTGTACTGACATTGAAGCCCTCCGCTGGTCAACACTGTGAACGGGTGTACTGACATTGAAGCCCTCCGCTGGTCAACACTGTGTGAACGGGTGTACTGACGTTGAAGCCCTCCACTGGTCTAAAATGTGAACGGGTGTACTGCATTTGAAGCCCTCCGCTGGTCTACACTGTGAATTGGTGTACTGACATTGAAGCCCTCCGCTGGTCTACACTGTGAACGGGTGTATTGACATTGAAGCCCTCCGCTGGTCCACACTGTGTGAATGGGTGTACTGACATTGAAGCCCTCCGCTGCTCTACACTGTATGAACGGGTGTACTGCATTTGAAGCCCTCCGCTGGTCTACACTGTGAATAGGTGTACTGACATTGAAGCCCTCCGCAGGTCTACACTTTGAGAACGGGTGTACTGCATTTGAAGCCCTCCACTGTTCAACCCTGTGAACGGGTGTACTGACAATGAAGCCCTCCGCTGGTCTACACTGTGTGAACGGGTGTACTGACATTGAAGCCCTCCGCTGGTCTACACTGTGAATGGGTGTACTGAAATTGAAGCCCTCTGACGGTCTATACTGTGAACGGGTGTACTGCATTTGAAGCCCTCCGCTGGTCAACACTGTGAACGGGTGTACTGACATTGAAGCCCTCCGCTGGTCTACACTGTGAACGGGTGTACTGACATTGAAGCCCTCTGCTGGTCTACACTGTGAACGGGTGTACTGCATTTGAAGCCCTCCACTGGTCAACACTGTGAACGGGTGTACTGACATTGAAGCCCTCCGCTGGTCTACACTGTGAATGGGTGTACTGACATTGAAGCCCTCCGCTGGTCTACACTGTGTGAACTAGTGTACTGACATTGAAGCCCTCCGCTGGTCAACACTGTTGAACGGGTGTACTGACATTGAAGCCCTCCGCTGGTCAACACTGTACGTGAACGGGTGTACTGACGTTGAAGCCCTCCACTGGTCTAAAATGTGAACGGGTGTACTGCATTTGAAGCCCTCCGCTGGTCTACACTGTGAATTGGTGTACTGACATTGAAGCCCTCCGCTGGTCTACACTGTGAACGGGTGTATTGACATTGAAGCCCTCCGCTGGTCCACACTGTGTGAATGGGTGTACTGACATTGAAGCCCTCCGCTGCTCTACACTGTATGAACGGGTGTACTGCATTTGAAGCCCTCCGCTGGTCTACACTGTGAATAGGTGTACTGACATTGAAGCCCTCCGCAGGTCTACACTTTGAGAACGGGTTGTACTGCATTTGAAGCCCTCCACTGTTCAACCCTGTGAACGGGTGTACTGACAATGAAGCCCTCCGCTGGTCTACACTGTGTGAACGGGTGTACTGACATTGAAGCCCTCCGCTGGTCTACACTGTGAATGGGTGTACTGAAATTGAAGCCCTCTGACGGTCTATACTGTGAACGGGTGTACTGCATTTGAAGCCCTCCGCTGGTCAACACTGTGAACGGGTGTACTGACATTGAAGCCCTCCGCTGGTCTACACTGTGAACGGGTGTACTGACATTGAAGCCCTCTGCTGGTCTACACTGTGAACGGGTGTACTGCATTTGAAGCCCTCCACTGGTCAACACTGTGAACGGGT